>NW_027040382.1:218509-272875 GCF_034236695.1 Oncorhynchus nerka | reverse complement strand
GTAATGACCTCACCCTCTGTCTCTCTAAACCCTATACGGTAATGACCTCACCCTCTGTCTCTCTAAACCCTATATACGGTAGTGACCTCACCCTCTGTCTCTCTATAACTCTATACTGGTAATGACCTCACCCTCTGTCTCTCTATACCCTATACGGTGCTGACCTCACCCTCTGTCTCTCTATACTCTATACGGTAATGACCTCACCCCTCTGTCTCTCTATACTCTATACGAGTAATGACCTCACCCTCTGCTCTCTATACTCTATACGGTAATGACCTCACCCTCTGTCTCTCTATACCCTATACGGTAATGACCTCACCCTCTGTCTCTCTATACCCTATACGGTAATGACCTCACCCTCTGTCTCTCTATACCCTATACGGTAATGACCTCACCCTCTGTCTCTCTATACTCTATACGGTAATGACCTCACCCTCTGTCTCTCTATACTCTATACGGTAATGACCTCACCCTCTGTCTCTCTATACCCTATACGGTAATGACCTCACCCTCTGTCTCTCTAAACCCTATACGGTAATGACCTCACCCTCTGTCTCACTCTATACGGTAATGACCTCACCCTCTGTCTCTCTATACTCTATCATGGTAATGACCTCACCCTCTGTCTCTCTATACTCTATACGGTAATGCCAGCCTCACCCTCTGTCTCTCTATACTCCTATACGGTAATGACCTCACCCTCTGTCTCTCTATACTCTATACAGTAATGACCTCACCCTCTGTCTCTCTATACTCCTATACGGTAATGAGCCTCACCCTCTGTCTCTCTATACTCTATACGGTAATGAGCCTCACCCTCTGTCTCTCTATACTCTATACGGTAATGACCTCACCCTCTGTCTCTCCTATACCCTATATCTGGTAATGACCTCACCCTCTGTCTCTCTGAACCCTATACGGTAATGAACCTCACCCTCTGTCTCTCTAAACCCTATACGGTAATGACCTCACCCTCTGTCTCTCCCTTACGGTTGACCTCACCTCTGTCTCTCTAAACCTATACGGTAATGACCTCACCCTCTGTCTCTCTATACTCTATACGGTAATGACCTCACCCTCTGTCTCTCTATACTCTATACGGTAATGACCTCACCCTCTGTCTCTCTATACCCTATACGGTAATGACCTCACCCTCTGTCTCTCTAAACCATATACGGTAATGACCTCACCCTCACCCTCTGTCTCTCTATACCCTATACGGTAATGACCTCACCCTCTGTCTCTCTAAACCATATACGGTAATGACCTCACCCTCTGTCTCTCTATACTCTATACGGTAATGACCTCACCCTCTGTCTCTCTAAACCCTATACGGTAATGACCTCACCCTCTGTCTCTCTAAACCTATACTGTAGTGACCTCACCCTCTGTCTCTCTAAACCCTATACGGTAATGACCTCACTCCTCTGCTCTCTCTATACTCTATACAGTAATGACCTCACCCTCTGTCTCTCTATACCCTATACGGTAATGACCTCACCCTCTGTCTCTCTAAACCCTATACGGTAATGACCTCACCCTCTGTCTCTCTAAACCCTATACGGTAATGACCTCACCCTCTGTCTCTCTATACCCTATACGGTAATGACCTCACCCTCTGTCTCTCTATACTCTATACGGTAATGACCTCACCTCTGTCTCTGACCTACACGACTCTACCTCTGCTCTAAACCCTATACGGTAATGACCTCACCCTCTGTCTCTCTAAACCCTATACGGTAATGACCTCACCCTCTGTCTCTCTATACTCTATACGGTAATGACCTCACCCTCTGTCTCTCTATACCCTATACGGTAATGACCTCACCCTCTGTCTCTCTATACTCTATACGGTAATGACCTCACCCTCTGTCTCTCTATACCCTATACGGTAATGACCTCACCCTCTGTCTCTCTATACTCTATACGGTAATGACCTCACCCTCAGTCTCTCTAAACCCTATACGGTAATGACCTCACCCTCTGTCTCTCTATACTCTATACGGTAATGACCTCACCCTCTGTCTCTCTATACTCTATACGGTAATGACCTCACCCTCTGTCTCTCTAAACCCTATACGGTGATGACCTCACCCTCTGTCTCTCTATACACTATACGGTAATGACCTCACCCTCTGTCTCTCTAAACCCTATACAGTAATGACCTCACCCTCTGTCTCTCTATACCCTATACGGTAATGACCTCACCCTCACCCCCTGCCTCTCTAAACCCTATACGGTAATGACCTCACCCTCTGTCTCTCTAAACCCTATACGGTAATGACCTCACCCTCTGTCTCTCTATACCCTATACGGTAATGACCTCACCCTCTGTCTCTCTATACCCTATACGGTAATGACCTCACCCTCTGTCTCTCTATACCCTATACGGTAATGACCTCACCCTCTGTCTCTGTCTCTCTATACCCTATACGGTAATGACCTCACCCTCTGTCTCTCTGAACTCTATACGGTGATGACCTCACCCTCTGTCTCTCTATATCTCTATAATGGTAATGACTCTCACCCTCTGTCTCTCTATATTCTATACGTGTAATGACTCACCCTCTGTCTCTGTCTCTCTAAACTCCTATACGGTAATGACTACCCTCTGTCTCTCTAAACCCTATACGGTAATGACTCACCCTCTGTCTCTGTCTCTAAACCCTATACGGTAATGACTCTACCCCTCTGTCTCTGTCTCTCTATACCCTATACGGTAATGACCTCACCTCTGTCTCTGTCTCTATACCCTATACGTAATGACCTCTACCCTCTGTCTCTGAACTCTATATGGTAATGACTCACCCTCTGTCTTCTATACCCTATACGGGTAATGACTCCACCCTCTGTCTCTATACCCTATACGGTAAATGACCTCACCCTCTGTCTCTCTCTAAACCCTATACGGTAATGACTCCTCACCCTCTGTCTCTCTAAACCCTATATGGTAATGACCTACTCCTCTGTCTCTATACCCTATACGGTAATGACCTCACCCTCTGTCTCTAAAACCCTATACGGTAATGACTCCCACCTCACCTCTGCCTCTCTAAACCCTATACGGTAATGACCTCACCCTTTCACCTCTGACCCTCACCCCTCTGTCTCTCTATACCCTATAGTGGTAATGACTCTCACCCTCTGTCTCTCTAAACTCCTATCACGGTAATGACCTCACCTCACCTCTGTCTCTCTATACCCTATACGTAATGACCTCACCCTCTGTCTCTCTAAACCCTATACGGTAATGACCTCACCCTCTGTCTCTCTAAACCCTATATGGTAATGACTCTCACCCTCTGTCTCTCTAAACCCTATATGGTAATGACCCTACCCTCTGTCTCTCTAAACCCTATACGGGTAATGACCTCACCCTCTGTCTCTCTAAACCCTATACGGTAATGACTCACCCTCACTCTCTGTCTCTCTAAACCCTATACTGTATGACCTCACCCTCCTCTGTCTCTCTATACCCTATACGAATGACTCCTCACCCTCTGTCTCTCTATACCCTTTTCATAGACGTTAACAGAGGGCCTGTAATTTCTCCGAACTCTAACGGCCGACACTGGAGGCAGAGCAATCTCCTGCCTGAATAACAACCTAATTAAATTGTGCTGAAATCCCTAGACAGCATCAAAGTGAGATTAGAGACAGATAAAGAGAGCCCCCTGTTCTCCCCTCTTCCTGTGACAGAGGGTAACCCAGGGGGGTAACCAGGGGTAACCAGGGTAACCAGGGGGGAACACCTGGGAGGAAGGCGACAGAACAGCGCAGAGCGGAGGCTGTTCTCTAGCCTGTTGAAACTCAGTCAGCCTGGGAACATATCACTGCACACACACACACACACACACACACAGACACACACACACACACACACAGACGCACACACAGACAGACACACACACACACACACACACACACACACACACACACACACATGCAGACACACACACACACACACACACAGACAGACAGAGACACAGACACACACACACACACACACAGACAGACACACAGGACACACACACACACACACAGACAGACACACAGACACACACACACACACACAGACACACACACACAGACAGCACACACAGACACACAGACACACACAGAGACACACAGACACACACACACACACACACAGACACACACAGACAGACAGACAGACAGACAGACAGACAGACAGCTGGTCTTGTCATTGGTTACTAGAGTAGACTGTCCTCCAGGAACCAAGGCTTTATTTAGGCACAATAGTCACCGGCCTGCCTCCCTCTCGACCGCCTAGCGCCCGTCTGCCATTGCTCTGTGTGCTCTGGCTACTGCACACGCTTCAGAGAGGGAGGGGGAGGTAGGGAGAGAGGGGGAGGGGTCACCTGCCTGTCACCGGGAGGAGGGCGGAGAGAGAGGGAGGGGGGGGAGAACCCGTGACAGAATACCTGACCACTGTGACTGACCCAAACTCAAGCTTTGACTATGTACAGACTCAGTGAGCATAGCCTTGCTATTGAGAAAGGCCGCCGTAGGCAGACATGGCTCTCAAGAGAAGACAGGCTATGTGCTCACTGCCCACAAAATGAGGTGGAAACTGAGCTGCACTTCCTAACCTCCTGCCCAATGTATGACCATATTAGAGAAACATATTTCCCTCAGATTACACAGAGATCCACAAAGAATTAGAAAACAAACCCAATGTGACCTGTTGCCACAAGAAAAGGGCAACCAGTGAAGAACAAACAAAATACATCCCTTTTGCACATCGTTACAACACTGTGTATATATATATATATATATAATATGACATTTATAATGTCTTTATTCTTTTGGTTTGTTTACTGTTCATTTTAATGTTTATTTCACTTTCTTTGCCATAGTTAACATGTATTTCCCAATAAAGATTAGAGAGAGAGCCCCCCCATTAGAGAGAGAGACCCCCCATTAGAGAGACCCCCATTAGAGAGAGACCCCCCATTAGAGAGACCCCCCCATTAGAGAGAGACCCCATTAGAGAGAGGAGACCCCCATTAGAGAGAGACCCCCATAGAGAGAGAGACCCCCCCATTAGAGAGAGACCCCATTAGAGAGACCCCCATTAGAGAGAGAGACCCCCCCATTAGAGACCCCCCATTAGAGAGAGACCCCCATTAGAGAGAGGACCCCCCATTAGAGAGAGAGAGACCCTCCCCATTAGAGACCCCCCCATTAGAGAGAGACCCCCCATTAGAGAGAGACCCCATTAGAGAGAGACCCCCCATTAGAGAGACCCCCATTAGAGAGACCGCCCCCATTAGAGAGAGAGACTCCCCCATTGAGAGACCCCCCCATTAGAGAGAGACCCCCATTAGAGAGAGACCCCCATTAGAGAGAGAGACCCCCCATTAGAGAGAGAGACCCCCCCATTAGAGAGAGAAATTCCCATTAGAGAGAGAGCCCATTAGAGAGACCCCCCATTAGAGAGACCCCCCCATTAGAGAGAGACCCCATTAGAGAGAGACCCCCCCATTAGAGAGAGACCCCCATTAGAGAGACCCCCATTAGAGAGAGACCCCCATTAGAGAGAGAGACCCCCATTAGAGAGAGAGACCCCCATTAGAGAGAGAGACCTCCCCATTAGAGAGAGAGACCCCCATTAGAGAGAGAGACCCCCACCATTAGAGAGAGACCCCCCATTAGGGAGAGAGACCCCCCATTAGAGAGAGACCCCCACCATTAGAGAGAGACTTCCCATTAGAGAGAGAGACCCCCCCCATTAGAGAGACCCCCACATTAGAGAGAGACCCCCCATTAGAGAGAGGCCCCCCATTAGAGAGAGAGACTCCCCCATTAGAGAGCCCATTAGAGAGAGACCTCTCTATTAGAGAGAGACCCCCCATTAGAGAGAGAGACCCCCCCATTAGAGAGAGACTCTACCCATTAGAGAGAGAGACCCCCACATTAGAGAGAGAGACCATTAGAGAGACCCCCCATTAGAGAGAGAGACCCCCCATTAGAGAGACTTCCCCATTAGAGAGAGACTCCATTAGAGAGAGAGACTTCCATTAGAGAGAGAGACCCCCATTAGAGAGAGACCCCATTAGAGAGAGAGACCCCCCATTAGAGACCCCCAGAGAGAGACCCCCCATTAGAGAGAGACCCCCCATTAGAGAGAGAGACCCCCATTAGAGAGACCCCCCATTAGAGAGAGACCCCCATTGAGAGAGAGAGACCCCCATTAGAGAGACCCCCCCCATTAGAGAGAGCCCCCCCCCTCTTGGCTGGTTTAAATCAGTAAAGCTGTTGTGAAACACATTCCCTCAGGGAGGATCTGATTGGTTATTAATTGAACTAAAGGTTAACCTGGGGAGACAGGACAAGTAGAGGAGTAATCTGATAGCAGAGCAGAGTGGGCCAAGGGCTGTGCTTCAAATGGCACCCTATTCCTACACATAGTGCACTACTTTAGACCAGAGCCCAATGACACCCTCTTCCCTATATATAGTGCACTACTTTAGACCAGAGCCCTATGGCACCCTCTTCCCTATATATAGTGCACTACTTTAGACCAGAGCCCAATGGCACCCTATTGCCTATATATAGTGCACTACTTTAGCCCAGAGCCCAATGACACCCTCTTCCCTATATATAGTGCACTACTTTAGACCAGAGCCCAATGACACCCTCTTCCCTATATATAGTGCACTACTTTAGACCAGAGCCCCAATGGCACCCTGTTCTGAGTCCTTTTAAAGTCGAGTCGTTTCGCTGACTGTCCCTCAGAACTAGTGTTCTGCTTTCTGTTGTCTTAGAGGGAAATGTGGAGTCTTTCTACCTAATGATGAAAACACTGTTGAAGGTTATGGTCTTGTGTTGGAACCAACCTTGTGTATGTAACCCTCCTCTCTCATCTCTCCTCTCTCATCCTCTCCTCTCTCATCCTCTCCTCTCTCCTATCCTCTCTCTCTTCTCTCATCCTCTCCTCTCTCATCCTCTCCTCTCCTTTTCTCCCTATCCTCTCTTCTCTTCTCTCCTCTCTCTCATCCTCTCTTCTTTTCTCTCATCTCTCTCCTCTCTCATCTCTCCTATCTCTTCTCCTATCCTCTTCTCTCTCTCTTCTCTCTATCTCCTCTCATCCTCTCTCTCTCCTATCATCTCCTCTCTCATCTATCCTCTCTCATCCTCTCCTCTCTTCTCCTCTCTCATCCTCTCCTCTCATCCTCTCTTCTCCTCTCTTCTCCTCTCTCATCCTCTCTCTCTCTCCTCTCTCCTCTCCTGCCCTCTCTCCTCTCCTCTCCCTCTCCTCCTCTCTCCTCTCCTGCCCTCCCCCTCTCCTCTCCTCTCTCCTCCTCTCCTCTCCTGCCCTCCCCTCTCCTCTCTCTCTCCTCCTCTCCTCTCTCCTCCTCTCCTCTCCTGCCCTCCCTCTCCTCTCCTCCTCTCCTCTCATCCTCTCCTCCTCTCCTCTCCTCAGGACTCTGAATCTCTGGACAGTTGTATCCAGAACACCCTCTCATCCTCTCTCCTCCTCCCCTCTCCCTCTCTCTCCTCTCCCTCTCCTCTCTCCTCCTCTCTCTCTCATCCTCTCCTCCTCTCCTCTCTCCTCTCCTCCCTCTCTCTCCTCTCATCCTCTCCTCTCATCCTCTCCTCCTCTCTCTCTCCTCAGGACTCTGAATCTCTGGACAGTTGTATCCAGAACACCCTCTCATCCTCCTCCTCCTCCTCTCTCCTCCTCTCTCCTCTCATCCTCTCCTCTCTCCTCTCTCTCCTCTCATCCTCTCCTCCTCTCCTCTCCTCCTCTCCTCTCCTCCTCTCCTCTCATCCTCTCCTTTCATCCTCTCCTCCTCTCTCTCCTCAGGACTCTGAATCTCTGGACAGTTGTATCCAGAACACCCTCTCATCCTCTCCTCCTCTCCTCCTCTCATCCCTCTCCTCCTCTCTCCTCCCTCCTCTCCTCTCATCCTCTCCTCCTCTCCTCAGGACTCTGAATCTCTGGACAGTTGTATCCAGAGCACCCTCTCATCCTCTCCTCCTCTCCTCTCATCCTCTCATCATCTCCTCCTCTCCTCTCTCCTCCTCTCCTCTCATCCTCTCCTCCTCTCCTCCTCTCCTCTCTCCTCTCTCCTCAGGACTCTGAATCTCTGGACAGTTG
Source organism: Oncorhynchus nerka (assembly GCF_034236695.1). NCBI lineage: Eukaryota > Metazoa > Chordata > Actinopteri > Salmoniformes > Salmonidae > Oncorhynchus > Oncorhynchus nerka. The sequence goes on along the minus strand of NW_027040382.1, from coordinate 264,744 downwards.
TATCCAGAACACCCTCTCATCCTCTCCTCCTCTCCTCTCCTCTCATCCTCTCCTCCTCTCCTCTCTCCTCAGGACTCGAATCTCTGGACAGTTGTATCCAGAACACCCTCTCATCCTCTCCTCTCCTCCTCTCCTCTCTCCTCTCCTCCTCTCATCTCCTCCTCTCCTCCTCTCCTCTCCTCCTCTCCTCTCCTCTCTCCTCCCCTCTCTCCTCAGGACTCTGAATCTCTGGACAGTTGTATCCAGAACACCCTCTCATCCTCTCCTCCTCTCCTCTCATCCTCTCCTCCTCTCCTCTCTCCTCAGGACTCTGAATCTCTGGACAGTTTTATCCAGAACACCCTCTCATCCTCTCCTCCTCTCCTCTCTCCTCAGGACTCTGAATCTCTGGACAGTTGTATCCAGAACACCCTCTCAGCCCTCTACCCTCCCTTTGATGCCACAGCCTCCACGGTGCTGTGTCAGGTATTTGATGTGGTGGAGACCAGCTACAGAGGAGACGGATTAAGATACCTTATTGACTTCCTGGTCCCTGCCAAACACATCCTGCAGACCATCCAGCAACATGCCTGTGTGAGTAGCTACTACGTTATACTATAGATACCTTATACTACTACTACGTTATACTATAGATACCTTATACTACTACTACTGCTACTACTACTACGTTATACTATAGATACCTTATACTACTACTACTGCTACTACTACTACGTTATACTATAGTTACCTTATACTACTACTACTACGTTATACTATAGATACCTTATACTACTACTACTACTACTACGTTATACTATAGATACCTCATACTACTACTGCTACTACTACGTTATACTATAGATACCTTATACTATTACTACTACGTTATACTATAGATACCTTATACTACTACTACTACGTTATACTATAGTTACCTTATACTACTACTACTACTACTATGTTATACTATAGTTACCTTATACTACTACTACTGCTACTACTACTACGTTATACTATAGATACCTTATACTACTACTACTACGTTATACTATAGTTACCTTATACTACTACTACTGCTACTACTACTACGTTATACTATAGATACCTTATACTACTACTACTACTACGTTATACTATAGATACCTTATACTACTACTACTACGTTATACTATAGTTACCTTATACTACTACTACTACGTTATACTATAGTTACCTTATACTACTACTACTACTACGTTATACTATAGTTACCTTATACTACTACTACTACGTTATACTATAGTTACCTTATACTACTACTACTGCTACTACTACTACGTTATACTATAGATACCTTATACTGATACTACTGACCATCCAGCAACATGCCTATGTGAGTAGCTACTACGTTATACTATAGTTACCTTATACTACTACTACTACGTTATACTATAGATACCTTATACTACTACTACTACGACTATGTTATACTATATATAGTTACCTTATACTACTACTACTACGCTATACTATAGTAACCTTTATACCACTACTACTACGACTACGTTTATACTATATATAGTTACCTTATACTACTACTACTACTACTACATTATACTATAGTTACCTTATACTACTACTACTACTACTACGTTATACTATAGTTACCTTATACTACTACTGACCATCCAGCAACATGCCTGTGTGAGTAGCTACTACGTTATACTATAGATACCTTATACTACTACTGCTACTACTACGTTATACTATAGATACCTTATACTACTACTACTACTACTACGTTATACTATAGATACCTTATACTACTACTGCTACTACTACGTTATACTATAGATACCTTATACTACTACTACTACGCTATACTATAGATACCTTATACTACTACTGCTACTACTACTACGTTATACTATAGTTACCTTATACTACTACTACTACGTTATACTATAGATACCTTATACTACTACTGCTACTACGACTATGTTATACTATAGTTACCTTATACTACTACTACTACGTTATACTATAGTTACCTTATACTACTACTGACCATCCAGCAACATGCCTGTGTGAGTAGCTACTACGTTATACTATAGATACCTTATACTACTACTGCTACTACTACTACGTTATACTATAGTTACCTTATACTACTACTACTACGTTATACTATAGATACCTTATACTACTACTGCTACTACGACTATGTTATACTATAGTTACCTTATACTACTACTACTACGTTATACTATAGATACCTTATACTACTACTGCTACTACTACGTTATACTATAGATACCTTATACTACTACTACTACGTTATACTATAGATACCTTATACTGATACTACTACTACTACGTTATACTATAGATACCTTATACTACTACTGCTACTACTACGTTATACTATAGATACCTTATACTGATACTACTACTACTACGTTATACTATAGATACCTTATACTACTACTGCTACTACTACGTTATACTATAGATACCTTATACTACTACTGACCATCCAGCAACATGCCTGTGTGAGTAGCTACTACGTTATACTATAGTTACCTTATACTACTACTACTACTACTACGTTATACTGTAGATACCTTATACTACTACTACTACGTTATACTATAGATACCTTATACTACTACTACTACATTATACTATAGTTACCTTAAACTACTACTACTACTACGTTATACTATAGTTACTACCACTACTGCTATACTACTACTGATACTACTACTATACTACTACTGATACTGCTGCTACTACTGTTACTACTACTACTACTACTACTACTACTACTACTATACTACTACTGGTATTACTAGTACTGCTACTCCTAATACCATTACTACTACTACTACTACTACTACTACTACTACTGGTACTACTACTGGTACTACTACTACTACTACTACTACTGGTACTACTACTACTACTACTACTACTACCTACTGGTACTACTACTACTACTACTACTACTACTGGTACTACTACTACTACTACTACTACTACTACTACTACTGGTACTACTACTACTGGTACTACTACTACTACTACTACTACTACTACTACTACTGGTATTACTAGTACTACTGGTACTACTACTACTACTACTACTACTACTACTACTACTGGTACTACTACTACTACTACTACTACTACTACTACTACTACTACTACTACTACTGGTACTACTACTACTACTACTACTACTACTACTACTACTACTGGTACTACTACTACTGGTACTACTACTACTACTACTACTACACTGCTACTATACTATATAGGAGGGAGGGGGCGGCTGATGAAACCCAGCTCTAACTCCTGGTGTTGTTGTGGTCCTGCTGCTGCTGTTGAGTTGGGTCAGGGAGGGAGGGGGAGGGGGGGGGAGGGGGAGGGAGGGAGGGCGAGAAGAGGGGAGGGAGGGGGGGAAGGTAAAGAGAGGAATGTGGAGGTTGGTTTTCTTTCTCTCTTTAAATGAACACACCTAGTCTATTCAGGCCTCCAGTCTTCCCAGGTCATATAATATGACACCTTCCTCCCCAGAGAGAATAGGCTGTGCCTCCAATGCCACCCTGTTCAGTGCCCTGGTCAACAGTAGTGCATTGGGAAAGTATTCAGACCCTTTGACCTCTTCCACATTGTGTTAGGGTACAGCCTAGGGTACAGTGTTAGGGTACAGCCTTATTCTAAAATTGATTAAATACTTTTTTTCCCGTCATCTGTTTATACACAATACTCCATAATGACAAATCAAAAACAGGTTTTTAGAAATGTTTGCAAATGACAACACACCAGGAGTTCTGTATTGGTGTTCCATTCTGACAACACACCAGGAGTTCTGTATTGGTGTTCCATTCTGACAACACACCAGGAGTTCTGTATTGGTGTTGTGTTCCATTCTGACAACACACCAGGAGTTCTGTATTGGTGTAGTGTTCCATTCTGACAACACACCAGGAGTTCTGTATTGGTGTTCCATTCTGACAACACACCAGGAGTTCTGTATTGGTGTTGTGTTCCATTCTGACAACACACCAGGAGTTCTGTATTGGTGTTCCATTCTGACAACACACCAGGAGTTCTGTATTGGTGTGGTGTTGTGTTCCATTCTGACAACACACCAGGAGTTCTGTATTGGTGTTGTGTTCCATTCTGACAACACACCAGGAGTTATGTATTGGTGTTGTGTTCCATTCTGACAACACACCAGGAGTTCTGTATTGGTGTAGTGTTCCATTCTGACAACACACCAGGAGTTCTGTATTGGTGTTGTGTTCCATTCTGACAACACACCAGGAGTTATGTATTGGTGTTGTGTTCCATTCTGACAACACACCAGGAGTTCTGTATTGGTGTTCCATTCTGACAACACACCAGGAGTTCTGTATTGGTGTTGTGTTCCATTCTGACAACACACCAGGAGTTCTGTATTGGTGTTCCATTCTGACAACACACCAGGAGTTCTGTATTGGTGTTCCATTCTGACAACACACCAGGAGTTCTGTATTGGTGTTCCATTCTGACAACACACCAGGAGTTCTGTATTGGTGTTGTGTTCCATTCTGACAACACACCAGGAGTTCTGTATTGGTGTTCCATTCTGACAACACACCAGGAGTTCTGTATTGGTGTTGTGTTCCATTCTGACAACACACCAGGAGTTCTGTATTGGTGTTCCATTCTGACAACACACCAGGAGTTCTGTATTGGTGTTGTGTTCCATTCTGACAACACACCAGGAGTTCTGTATTGGTGTTGTGTTCCATTCTGACAACACACCAGGAGTTCTGTATTGGTGTTGTGTCCATTCTGACAACACACCAGGAGTTCTGTATTGGTGTTGTGTTCCATTCTGACAACATACCAGGAGTTCTGTATTGGTGTTGTGTTCCATTCTGACAACACACCAGGAGTTCTGTACTGGTGTTGTGTTCCATTCTGACAACACACCAGGAGTTCTGTATTGGTGTGGTGTTCCATTCTGACAACACACCAGGAGTTCTGTATTGGTGTTGTGTTCCATTCTGACAACACACCAGGAGTTCTGTATTGGTGTTGTGTTCCATTCTGACAACACACCAGGAGTTCTGTATTGGTGTTGTGTTCCATTCTGACAACACACCAGGAGTTCTGTATTGGTGTTGTGTTCCATTCTGACAACACACCAGGAGTTCTGTATTGGTGTAGTGTTCCATTCTGACAACACACCAGGAGTTCTGTATTGGTGTTCCATTCTGACAACACACCAGGAGTTCTGTACTGATGTTGTGTTCCATTCTGACAACACACCAGGAGTTCTGTATTGGTGTTGTGTTCCATTCTGACAACACACCAGGAGTTCTGTATTGGTGTAGTGTTCCATTCTGACAACACACCAGGAGTTCTGTATTGGTGTTGTGTTCCATTCTGACAACACACCAGGAGTTCCGTATTGGTGTAGTGTTCCATTCTGACAACACACCAGGAGTTCTGTATTGGTGTTCCATTCTGACAACACACCAGGAGTTCTGTATTGGTGTTCCATTCTGACAACACACCAGGAGTTCTGTATTGGTGTTCCATTCTGACAACACACCAGGAGTTCTGTATTGGTGTTGTGTTCCATTCTGACAACACACCAGGAGTTCTGTATTGGTGTTGTGTTCCATTCTGACAACACACCAGGAGTTCTGTATTGGTGTAGTGTTCCATTCTGACAACACACCGGGAGTTCTGTATTGGTGTTCCATTCTGACAACACACCAGGAGTTCTGTATTGGTGTTCCATTCTGACAACACACCAGGAGTTCTGTATTGGTGTTCCATTCTGACAACACACCAGGAGTTCTGTATTGGTGTTCCATTCTGACAACACACCAGGAGTAGCCTAGTGGTTAGAGCATTGGACTAGTAGCCGGAAGGTTGCAAGGTCAAACCCCCGAGCTGACAAGGTACAAATCTGTCGTTCTGCCCCTGAACAGGCAGTTAGCCCACTGTTCCCAGGCCGTCATTGAAAATAAGAATTTGTTCTTAATAACTGACTTGCCTGGTTAAATGAAGGTAACATTTTTTTAAATAAAAAATCACAGGCATGACCGGACAAGACCAGGCCGAGAGCGGCGTAATGAGAGGGAATGGCTCACCACCTGGATGAGTAGTAAGACATGGGAGAAAACACCTCGTTTAGGTAACTCAGAGCAACCAGGAGGAGACACCTGGTTTAGAGAGCAGAGACAGGAGAGCACCTCTATTAGTGACTCAGGAGGAAACACCTGGTTTAGGTGACTCAGAGCAATAGAGACAGGAGAGCACCTCTATTAGTGACTCAGGAGGAGACACCTGGTTTAGGTGACTCAGAGCAATAGAGACAGGGAGAGCACCTCTATTAGTGACTCAGGAGGAGACACCTGGTTTAGGTGACTCAGAGCAATAGAGACAGGGAGAGCACCTCTATTAGTGACTCAGGAGGAGACACCTGGTTTAGGTGACTCAGAGCAATAGAGACAGGGAGAGCACCTCTATTAGTGACTCAGGAGGAGACACCTGGTTTAGGTGACTCAGAGCAATAGAGACAGGGAGAGCACCTCTATTAGTGACTCAGGAGGAGACACCTGGTTTAGGTGACTCAGAGCAATAGAGACAGGGAGAGCACCTCTATTAGTGACTCAGGAGGAGACACCTGGTTTAGGTGACTCAGAGCAATAGAGACAGGGAGAGCACCTCTATTAGTGACTCAGGAGGAGACACCTGGTTTAGGTGACTCAGAGCAATAGAGACAGTGAGAGACACCTGGTTTAGGTGACTCTATTAGTGACTCAGGAGGAGACACCTGGTTTAGGTGACTCAGAGCAATAGAGACAGGGAGAGCACCTCTATTAGTGACTCAGGGGAGACACCTGGTTTAGGTGACTCAGAGCAATAGAGACAGGGAGAGCACCTCTATTAGTGACTCAGGAGGAGACACCTGGTTTAGGTGACTCAGAGCAATAGAGACAGGGAGAGCACCTCTATTAGTGACTCAGGAGGAGACACCTGGTTTAGGTGACTCAGAGCAATAGAGACAGGAGAGCACCTCTATTAGTGACTCAGGAGGAGACACCTGGTTTAGGTGACTCAGAGCAATAGAGACAGGGAGAGCACCTCTATTAGTGACTCAGGAGGAGACACCTGGTTTAGGTGACTCAGAGCAATAGAGACAGGGAGAGCACCTCTATTAGTGACTCAGGAGGAGACACCTGGTTTAGGTGACTCAGAGCAATAGAGACAGGGAGAGCACCTCTATTAGTGACTCAGGAGGAGACACCTGGTTTAGGTGACTCAGAGCAATAGAGACAGGGAGAGCACCTCTATTAGTGACTCAGGAGGAGACACCTGGTTTAGGTGACTCAGAGCAATAGAGACAGGGAGAGCACCTCTATTAGTGACTCAGAGCACCTGGTTTAGGTGACTCAGAGCAATAGAGGGAGAGCACCTCTATTAGTGACTCAGGAGGAGACACCTGGTTTAGGTACTCTGGTTTAGAGTGACTCAGAGCAATAGAGACAGGGAGAGCACCTCTATTAGTGACTCAGGAGGAGACACCTGGTTTAGGTGACTCAGAGCAATAGAGACAGGAGAGCACCTATTAGTCTACCTGGTTTAGTGACTCAGAGCAGGAGGAGACACCTGACTCAGGAGGGACACCTTTAGGTGACTCAGAGCAATAGAGACAGGAGAGCACCTCTATTAGTGACTCAGGAGGAGACACCTGGTTTAGGTGACTCAGAGCAATAGAGACAGGGAGAGCACCTCTATTAGTGACTCAGGAGGAGACACCTGGTTTAGGTGTGAGCTAGAGACAGGGAGAGCAGTGACTCAGGAGGAGACACCTGGAGACTCAGAGGAGACAGCCTCTATTAGTGACTCAGGAGGAGACACCTGGTTTAGGTGACTCAGAGCAATAGAGACAGGGAGAGCACCTCTATTAGTGACTCAGGAGGAGACACCTGGTTTAGGTGACTCAGAGCAATAGAGACAGGAGAGCACCTCTATTAGTGACTCAGGAGGAGACACCTGGTTTAGGTGACTCAGAGCAATAGAGACAGGGAGAGCACACCTCTATTAGTGACTCAGGAGGAGACACCTGGTTTAGGTGACTCAGAGCAATAGAGACAGGGAGAGCACCTCTATTAGTGACTCAGGAGGAGACACCTGGTTTAGGTGACTCAGAGCAATAGAGACAGGGAGAGCACCTCTATTAGTGACTCAGGAGGAGACACCTGGTTTAGGTGACTCAGAGCAATAGAGACAGGGAGAGCACCTCTATTAGTGACTCAGGAGGAGACACCTGGTTTAGGTGACTCAGAGCAATAGAGACAGGGAGAGCACCTCTATTAGTGACTCAGGAGGAGACACCTGGTTTAGGTGACTCAGAGCAATAGAGACAGGGAGAGCACCTCTATTAGTGACTCAGGAGGAGACACCTGGTTTAGGTGACTCAGAGCAATAGAGACAGGGAGAGCACCTCTATTAGTGACTCAGGAGGAGACACCTGGTTTAGGTGACTCAGAGCAATAGAGACAGGGAGAGCACCTCTATTAGTGACTCAGGAGGAGACACCTGGTTTAGGTGACTCAGAGCAATAGAGACAGGGAGAGCACCTCTATTAGTGACTCAGGAGGAGACACCTGGTTTAGGTGACTCAGAGCAATAGAGACAGGGAGAGCACCTCTATTAGTGACTCAGGAGGAGACACCTGGTTTAGGTGACTCAGAGCAATAGAGACAGGAGAGCACCTCTATTAGTGACTCAGGAGGAGACACCTGGTTTAGGGTGACTCAGAGCAATAGAGACAGCAATAGGAGAGCACCTCTATTAGTGACTCAGGAGGAGACACCTGGTTTAGGTGACTCAGAGCAATAGAGACAGGGAGAGCACCTCTATTAGTGACTCAGGAGGAGACACCTGGTTTAGGTGACTCAGAGCAATAGAGACAGCACTCTATTAGGAGAGCACAGAGCTCTATTAGTGACTCAGGAGGAGACACCTGGTTTAGGTGACTCAGAGCAGAGCAATCAGGAGGAGACAGAGACAGGGAGAGCACCTCTATTAGTGACTCAGGGGAGACACCTGGTTTAGGTGACTCAGAGCAATAGAGACAGGAGAGAGTGACTCAGTGAGGAGACACCTTCTGACAAGGAAAAGAGAGAGTGATCAAATGAGAGAGAGGGAGAGAGATGGATGGAGGAGCTCAGTCCTCTCCTGTTCTGTCTCTCACTCAGGGAGAGGAAGAGAGGATGGGAGGAGGGGGAGTGAAGGAAGAATGAAGGGAAGGAGGGAAGAAAGAGGAGGGGGAGGGAAGAGGAGGTGGAGGGAAGAGGAGGTGGAGGGAAGACAGACAGAGCAGGGGTCTGTGTTTCTCAGCGTTATCAGAGAGCATCACAGAAACCCTTGTTTAGAGTGGAGAGGATTGGGGGGCTCTGAAATGGGAAAGGGGGATGAGAGGGAGGGATCGGATGATTTGTTTTCCGGTGTGTGGCTGCCCGGGCTGAAAGACGATCTCTGAGCGGAAATCACTTTACGTTTTATCAGTAAAATGATTTACTTCAATGTCTCCCCCACCTTCTCTCTCTCTCTCTCTCTCTCTCTCTCTCTGTCACTCATCAAACTCTACTTGTTGACATAGTTCATGTTTTAGCAAAGGAATGATTTATTTACTCAGTCTCCATCTCCATCTCTCCTGTAGTTGATTTATTTACTCAGTCTCCCTCTCCATCTCTCCTGTAGTTGATTTATTTACTCAGTCTCCTTCTCCTTCTCTCCTGTAGTTGATTTATTTACCCAGTCTCCTTCTCCATCTCTCCTGTAGTTGATTTATTTACTCAGTCTCCTTCTCCATCTCTCCTGTAGTTGATTTATTTACTCAGTCTCCTTCTCCTTCTCCATCTCTCCTGTAGTTGATTTATTTACTCAGTCTCCTTCTCCTTCTCCATCTCTCCTGTAGTTGATTTATTTACTCAGTCTCCTTCTCCTTCTCCATCTCTCCTGTAGTTGATTTATTTACTCAGTCTCCTTCTCCATCTCTCCTGTAGTTGATTTATTTACTCAGTCTCCCTCTCCATCTCCTTCTCTCCTGTAGTTGATTTATTTACTCAGTCTCCCTCTCCTTCTCCATCTCTCCTGTAGTTGATTTATTTACTCAGTCTCCCTCTCCTTCTCCTTCTCCTTCTCTCCTGTAGTTGATTTATTTACTCAGTCTCCTTCTCCTTCTCCTTCTCCATCTCTCCTGTAGTTGATTTATTTACTCAGTCTCCCTCTCCTTCTCCTTCTCTCCTGTAGTTGATTTATTTACTCAGTCTCCTTCTCCATCTCTCCTGTAGTTGATGTATTTACTCAGTCTCCCTCTCCTTCTCCTTCTCTCCTGTAGTTGATTTATTTACTCAGTCTCCTTCTCCATCTCTCCTTCTCTCCTGTAGTTGATTTATTTACTCAGTCTCCTTCTCCTTCTCTCCTGTAGTTGATTTATTTACTCAGTCTCCATCTCCATCTCTCCTGTAGTTGATTTATTTACTCAGTCTCCCTCTCCTTCTCCATCTCTCCTGTAGTTGATTTATTTACTCAGTCTCCTTCTCCTTCTCTCCTGTAGTTGATTTATTTACTCAGTCTCCTTCTCCTTCTCTCCTGTAGTTGATTTATTTACTCAGTCTCCCTCTCCTTCTCCTTCTCCATCTCTCCTGTAGTTGATTTATTTACTCAGTCTCCTTCTCCATCTCCATCTCTCCTGTAGTTGATTTATTTACTCAGTCTCCCTCTCCTTCTCCATCTCTCCTGTAGTTGATTTATTTACTCAGTCTCCATCTCCATCTCTCCTGTAGTTGATTTATTTACTCAGTCTCCATCTCCATCTCTCCTGTAGTTGATTTATTTACTCAGTCTCCTTCTCCATCTCTCCTGTAGTTGATTTATTTACTCAGTCTCCTTCTCCATCTCTCCTGTAGTTGATTTATTTACTCAGTCTCCTTCTCCTTCTCCTTCTCCATCTCTCCTGTAGTTGATTTATTTACTCAGTCTCCTTCTCCATCTCTCCTGTAGTTGATTTATTTACTCAGTCTCCTTCTCCTTCTCCTTCTCCATCTCTCCTGTAGTTGATTTATTTACTCAGTCTCCTTCTCCCTCTCTCCTGTAGTTGATTTATTTACTCAGTCTCCTTCTCCTTCTCCATCTCTCCTGTAGTTGATTTATTTACTCAGTCTCCTTCTCCATCTCTCCAGTAGTTGATTTATTTACTCAGTCTCCTTCTCCTTCTCCTTCTCCATCTCTCCTGTAGTTGATTTATTTACTCAGTCTCCTTCTCCATCTCTCCTGTAGTTGATTTATTTACTCAGTCTCCCTCTCCTTCTCCTTCTCTCCTGTAGTTGATTTATTTACTCAGTCTCCTTCTCCTTCTCTCCTGTAGTTGATTTATTGACTCAGTCTCCTTCTCCTTCTCTCCTGTAAGTTGATTTATTTACTCAGTCTCCTTCTCCTTCTCCCTCTCTCCTGTAGTTGATTTATTTACTCATTCTCCTTCTCCATCTCCATCTCTCCTGTAGTTGATTTATTTACTCAGTCTCCTTCTCCATCTCTCCTGTAGTTGATTTATTTACTCAGTCTCCTTCTCCATCTCCATCTCTCCTGTAGTTGATTTATTTACTCAGTCTCCCTCTCCTTCTCCTTCTCCATCTCTCCTGTAGTTGATTTATTTACTCAGTCTCCTTCTCCATCTCCATCTCTCCTGTAGTTGATTTATTTACTCAGTCTCCTTCTCCTTCTCCATCTCTCCTGTAGTTGATTTATTTACTCAGTCTCCATCTCTCCTGTAGTTGATTTATTTACTCAGTCTCCCTCTCCATCTCTCCTGTAGTTGATTTATTTACTCAGTCTCCTTCTCCATCTCTCCTGTAGTTGATTTATTTACTCAGTCTCCTTCTCCATCTCTCCTGTAGTTGATTTATTTACTCAGTCTCCCTCTCCTTCTCTCCTGTAGTTGATTTATTTACTCAGTCTCCTTCTCCTTCTCCTTCTCCATCTCTCCTGTAGTTGATTTATTTACTCAGTCTCCTTCTCCTTCTCCTTCTCCTTCTCTCCTGTAGTTGATTTATTTACTCAGTCTCCTTCTCCATCTCTCCTGTAGTTGATTTATTTACTCAGTCTCCTTCTCCATCTCTCCTGTAGTTGATTTATTTACTCAGTCTCCATCTCTCCTGTAGTTGATTTATTTACCCAGTCTCCTTCTCCATCTCTCCTGTAGTTGATTTATTTACTCAGTCTCCATCTCTCCTGTAGTTGATGTATTTACTCAGTCTCCTTCTCCTTCTCTCCTGTAGTTGATTTATTTACTCAGTCTCCTTCTCCTTCTCCTTCTCTCCTGTAGTTGATTTATTTACTCCTTCTCCTTCTCTCCTGTAGTTGATTTATTTACTCAGTCTCCTTCTCCTTCTCCATCTCTCCTGTAGTTGATTTATTTACTCAGTCTCCTTCTCCATCTCTCCTGTAGTTGATTTATTTACTCAGTCTCCTTCTCCATCTCTCCTGTAGTTGATTTATTTACTCAGTCTCCTTCTCCATCTCTCCTGTAGTTGATTTATTTACTCAGTCTCCTTCTCCTTCTCCTTCTCCATCTCTCCTGTAGTTGATTTATTTACTCAGTCTCCTTCTCCATCTCTCCTGTAGTTGATTTATTTACTCAGTCTCCTTCTCCTCCATCTCTCCTGTAGTTGATTTATTTACTCAGTCTCCTTCTCCATCTCTCCTGTAGTTGATTTATTTACTCAGTCTCCTTCTCCATCTCTCCTGTAGTTGATTTATTTACTCAGTCTCCTTCTCCATCTCTCCTGTAGTTGATTTATTTACTCAGTCTCCTTCTCCATCTCTCCTGTAGTTGATTTATTTACTCAGTCTCCTTCTCCTTCTCCATCTCTCCTGTAGTTGATTTATTTACTCAGTCTCCCTCTCCTTCTCCTTCTCTCCTGTAGTTGATTTATTTACTCAGTCTCCTTCTCCTTCTCCTTCTCCTTCTCTCCTGTAAGTTGATTTATTTACTCAGTCTCCTTCTCCTTCTCCCTCTCTCCTGTAGTTGATTTATTTACTCATTCTCCTTCTCCATCTCCATCTCTCCTGTAGTTGATTTATTTACTCAGTCTCCTTCTCCATCTCTCCTGTAGTTGATTTATTTACTCAGTCTCCTTCTCCATCTCCATCTCTCCTGTAGTTGATTTATTTACTCAGTCTCCCTCTCCTTCTCCTTCTCCATCTCTCCTGTAGTTGATTTATTTACTCAGTCTCCTTCTCCATCTCCATCTCTCCTGTAGTTGATTTATTTACTCAGTCTCCTTCTCCTTCTCCATCTCTCCTGTAGTTGATTTATTTACTCAGTCTCCATCTCTCCTGTAGTTGATTTATTTACTCAGTCTCCCTCTCCATCTCTCCTGTAGTTGATTTATTTACTCAGTCTCCTTCTCCATCTCTCCTGTAGTTGATTTATTTACTCAGTCTCCTTCTCCATCTCTCCTGTAGTTGATTTATTTACTCAGTCTCCCTCTCCTTCTCTCCTGTAGTTGATTTATTTACTCAGTCTCCTTCTCCTTCTCCTTCTCCATCTCTCCTGTAGTTGATTTATTTACTCAGTCTCCTTCTCCTTCTCCTTCTCCTTCTCTCCTGTAGTTGATTTATTTACTCAGTCTCCTTCTCCATCTCTCCTGTAGTTGATTTATTTACTCAGTCTCCTTCTCCATCTCTCCTGTAGTTGATTTATTTACTCAGTCTCCATCTCTCCTGTAGTTGATTTATTTACCCAGTCTCCTTCTCCATCTCTCCTGTAGTTGATTTATTTACTCAGTCTCCATCTCTCCTGTAGTTGATGTATTTACTCAGTCTCCTTCTCCTTCTCTCCTGTAGTTGATTTATTTACTCAGTCTCCTTCTCCTTCTCCTTCTCTCCTGTAGTTGATTTATTTAGTCTCCTTCTCCTTCTCTCCTGTAGTTGATTTATTTACTCAGTCTCCTTCTCCTTCTCCATCTCTCCTGTAGTTGATTTATTTACTCAGTCTCCTTCTCCATCTCTCCTGTAGTTGATTTATTTACTCAGTCTCCTTCTCCATCTCTCCTGTAGTTGATTTATTTACTCAGTCTCCTTCTCCATCTCTCCTGTAGTTGATTTATTTACTCAGTCTCCTTCTCCTTCTCCTTCTCCATCTCTCCTGTAGTTGATTTATTTACTCAGTCTCCTTCTCCATCTCTCCTGTAGTTGATTTATTTACTCAGTCTCCTTCTCCATCTCTCCTGTAGTTGATTTATTTACTCAGTCTCCTTCTCCATCTCTCCTGTAGTTGATTTATTTACTCAGTCTCCTTCTCCATCTCTCCTGTAGTTGATTTATTTACTCAGTCTCCTTCTCCATCTCTCCTGTAGTTGATTTATTTACTCAGTCTCCTTCTCCATCTCTCCTGTAGTTGATTTATTTACTCAGTCTCCTTCTCCTTCTCCATCTCTCCTGTAGTTGATTTATTTACTCAGTCTCCTCTCCTTCTCCTTCTCTCCTGTAGTTGATTTATTTACTCAGTCTCCTTCTCCTTCTCCTTCTCCATCTCTCCTGTAGTTGATTTATTTACTCAGTCTCCTTCTCCTTCTCCATCTCTCCTGTAGTTGATTTATTTACTCAGTCTCCTTCTCCTTCTCCATCTCTCCTGTAGTTGATTTATTTACTCAGTCTCCTTCTCCTTCTCCTTCTCTCCTGTAGTTGATTTATTTACTCAGTCTCCTTCTCCTTCTCTCCTGTAAGTTGATTTATTTACTCAGTCTCCTTCTCCTTCTCCCTCTCTCCTGTAGTTGATTTATTTACTCAGTCTCCTTCTCCATCTCCATCTCTCCTGTAGTTGATTTATTTACTCAGTCTCCTTCTCCATCTCTCCTGTAGTTGATTTATTTACTCAGTCTCCTTCTCCATCTCCATCTCTCCTGTAGTTGATTTATTTACTCAGTCTCCCTCTCCTTCTCCTTCTCCATCTCTCCTGTAGTTGATTTATTTACTCAGTCTCCCTCTCCTTCTCCATCTCTCCTGTAGTTGATTTATTTACTCAGTCTCCTTCTCCATCTCCATCTCTCCTGTAGTTGATTTATTTACTCAGTCTCCTTCTCCATCTCTCCTGTAGTTGATTTATTTACTCAGTCTCCTTCTCCTTCTCCTTCTCCATCTCCTGTAGTTGATTTATTTACTCAGTCTCCTTCTCCATCTCTCCTGTAGTTGATTTATTTACTCAGTCTCCTTCTCCATCTCTCCTGTAGTTGATTTATTTACTCAGTCTCCTTCTCCTTCTCTCCTGTAGTTGATTTATTTACTCAGTCTCCTTCTCCTTCTCCTTCTCCATCTCTCCTGTAGTTGATGTATTTACTCAGTCTCCTTCTCCTTCTCTCCTGTAGTTGATTTATTTACTCAGTCTCCTTCTCCTTCTCCTTCTCTCCTGTAGTTGATGTATTTACTCAGTCTCCTTCTCCTTCTCTCCTGTAGTTGATTTATTTACTCAGTCTCCTTCTCCTTCTCCATCTCTCCTGTAGTTGATTTATTTACTCAGTCTCCCTCTCCTTCTCCTTCTCTCCTGTAGTTGATTTATTTACTCAGTCTCCTTCTCCTTCTCCATCTCTCCTGTAGTTGATTTATTTACTCAGTCTCCTTCTCCATCTCTCCTGTAGTTGATTTATTTACTCAGTCTCCTTCTCCATCTCTCCTGTAGTTGATTTATTTACTCAGTCTCCTTCTCCATCTCTCCTGTAGTTGATTTATTTACTCAGTCTCCTTCTCCATCTCTCCTGTAGTTGATTTATTTACTCAGTCTCCTTCTCCTTCTCCATCTCTCCTGTAGTTGATTTATTTACTCAGTCTCCCTCTCCTTCTCCTTCTCTCCTGTAGTTGATTTATTTACTCAGTCTCCTTCTCCTTCTCCTTCTCCATCTCTCCTGTAGTTGATTTATTTACTCAGTCTCCTTCTCCTTCTCCATCTCTCCTGTAGTTGATTTATTTACTCAGTCTCCTTCTCCTTCTCCATCTCTCCTGTAGTTGATTTATTTACTCAGTCTCCTTCTCCTTCTCCTTCTCTCCTGTAGTTGATTTATTTACTCAGTCTCCTTCTCCTTCTCTCCTGTAAGTTGATTTATTTACTCAGTCTCCTTCTCCTTCTCCCTCTCTCCTGTAGTTGATTTATTTACTCAGTCTCCTTCTCCATCTCCATCTCTCCTGTAGTTGATTTATTTACTCAGTCTCCTTCTCCATCTCTCCTGTAGTTGATTTATTTACTCAGTCTCCTTCTCCATCTCCATCTCTCCTGTAGTTGATTTATTTACTCAGTCTCCCTCTCCTTCTCCTTCTCCATCTCTCCTGTAGTTGATTTATTTACTCAGTCTCCCTCTCCTTCTCCATCTCTCCTGTAGTTGATTTATTTACTCAGTCTCCTTCTCCATCTCCATCTCTCCTGTAGTTGATTTATTTACTCAGTCTCCTTCTCCATCTCTCCTGTAGTTGATTTATTTACTCAGTCTCCTTCTCCTTCTCCTTCTCCATCTCCTGTAGTTGATTTATTTACTCAGTCTCCTTCTCCATCTCTCCTGTAGTTGATTTATTTACTCAGTCTCCTTCTCCATCTCTCCTGTAGTTGATTTATTTACTCAGTCTCCTTCTCCTTCTCTCCTGTAGTTGATTTATTTACTCAGTCTCCTTCTCCTTCTCCTTCTCCATCTCTCCTGTAGTTGATGTATTTACTCAGTCTCCTTCTCCTTCTCTCCTGTAGTTGATTTATTTACTCAGTCTCCTTCTCCTTCTCCTTCTCTCCTGTAGTTGATGTATTTACTCAGTCTCCTTCTCCTTCTCTCCTGTAGTTGATTTATTTACTCAGTCTCCTTCTCCTTCTCCATCTCTCCTGTAGTTGATTTATTTACTCAGTCTCCCTCTCCTTCTCCTTCTCTCCTGTAGTTGATTTATTTACTCAGTCTCCTTCTCCTTCTCCATCTCTCCTGTAGTTGATTTATTTACTCAGTCTCCCTCTCCTTCTCCATCTCTCCTGTAGTTGATTTATTTACTCAGTCTCCTTCTCCTTCTCTCCTGTAGTTGATTTATTTACTCAGTCTCCTTCTCCTTCTCCTTCTCTCCTGTAGTTGATTTATTTACTCAGTCTCCTTCTCCTTCTCTCCTGTAGTTGATTTATTTACTCAGTCTCCTTCTCCTTCTCCATCTCTCCTGTAGTTGATTTATTTACTCAGTCTCCCTCTCCTTCTCCTTCTCTCCTGTAGTTGATTTATTTACTCAGTCTCCTTCTCCTTCTCCATCTCTCCTGTAGTTGATTTATTTACTCAGTCTCCTTCTCCTTCTCCATCTCTCCTGTAGTTGATTTATTTACTCAGTCTCCTTCTCCATCTCTCCTGTAGTTGATTTATTTACTCAGTCTCCCTCTCCATCTCCTTCTCCT
This sequence comes from Oncorhynchus nerka, assembly GCF_034236695.1. NCBI lineage: Eukaryota > Metazoa > Chordata > Actinopteri > Salmoniformes > Salmonidae > Oncorhynchus > Oncorhynchus nerka. The sequence continues at coordinate 247,298 of NW_027040382.1, read as the reverse complement.
TCTCTCCTGTAGTTGATTTATTTACTCAGTCTCCTTCTCCATCTCTCCTGTAGTTGATTTATTTACTCAGTCTCCTTCTCCTTCTCCATCTCTCCTGTAGTTGATTTATTTACTCAGTCTCCTTCTCCATCTCTCCTGTAGTTGATTTATTTACTCAGTCTCCCTCTCCATCTCCTTCTCCTTCTCTCCTGTAGTTGATTTATTTACTCAGTCTCCCTCTCCTTCTCCATCTCTCCTGTAGTTGATTTATTTACTCAGTCTCCCTCTCCTTCTCTCCTTCTCCTTCTCTCCTGTAGTTGATTTATTTACTCAGTCTCCTTCTCCTTCTCCTTCTCCATCTCTCCTGTAGTTGATTTATTTACTCAGTCTCCTTCTCCATCTCTCCTGTAGTTGATGTATTTACTCAGTCTCCCTCTCCTTCTCCTTCTCTCCTGTAGTTGATTTATTTACTCAGTCTCCTTCTCCATCTCTCCTTCTCTCCTGTAGTTGATTTATTTACTCAGTCTCCTTCTCCTTCTCTCCTGTAGTTGATTTATTTACTCAGTCTCCATCTCCATCTCTCCTGTAGTTGATTTATTTACTCAGTCTCCCTCTCCTTCTCCATCTCTCCTGTAGTTGATGTATTTACTCAGTCTCCTTCTCCTTCTCTCCTGTAGTTGATTTATTTACTCAGTCTCCTTCTCCTTCTCCATCTCTCCTGTAGTTGATTTATTTACTCAGTCTCCCTCTCCTTCTCCTTCTCTCCTGTAGTTGATTTATTTACTCAGTCTCCTTCTCCTTCTCTCCTGTAGTTGATTTATTTACTCAGTCTCCCTCTCCTTCTCCTTCTCCATCTCTCCTGTAGTTGATTTATTTACTCAGTCTCCTTCTCCATCTCCATCTCTCCTGTAGTTGATTTATTTACTCAGTCTCCCTCTCCTTCTCCATCTCTCCTGTAGTTGATTTATTTACTCAGTCTCCATCTCCATCTCTCCTGTAGTTGATTTATTTACTCAGTCTCCATCTCCATCTCTCCTGTAGTTGATTTATTTACTCAGTCTCCTTCTCCATCTCTCCTGTAGTTGATTTATTTACTCAGTCTCCTTCTCCTTCTCCTTCTCCATCTCTCCTGTAGTTGATTTATTTACTCAGTCTCCTTCTCCATCTCTCCTGTAGTTGATTTATTTACTCAGTCTCCTTCTCCTTCTCCTTCTCCATCTCTCCTGTAGTTGATTTATTTACTCAGTCTCCTTCTCCTCTCTCCTGTAGTTGATTTATTTACTCAGTCTCCTTCTCCTTCTCCATCTCTCCTGTAGTTGATTTATTTACTCAGTCTCCTTCTCCATCTCTCCAGTAGTTGATTTATTTACTCAGTCTCCTTCTCCTTCTCCTTCTCCATCTCTCCTGTAGTTGATTTATTTACTCAGTCTCCTTCTCCATCTCTCCTGTAGTTGATTTATTTACTCAGTCTCCCTCTCCTTCTCCTTCTCTCCTGTAGTTGATTTATTTACTCAGTCTCCTTCTCCTTCTCTCCTGTAGTTGATTTATTGACTCAGTCTCCTTCTCCTTCTCTCCTGTAAGTTGATTTATTTACTCAGTCTCCTTCTCCTTCTCCCTCTCCTGTAGTTGATTTATTTACTCAGTCTCCTTCTCCATCTCCATCTCTCCTGTAGTTGATTTATTTACTCAGTCTCCTTCTCCATCTCTCCTGTAGTTGATTTATTTACTCAGTCTCCTTCTCCATCTCCATCTCTCCTGTAGTTGATTTATTTACTCAGTCTCCCTCTCCTTCTCCTTCTCCATCTCTCCTGTAGTTGATTTATTTACTCAGTCTCCTTCTCCATCTCCATCTCTCCTGTAGTTGATTTATTTACTCAGTCTCCTTCTCCTTCTCCATCTCTCCTGTAGTTGATTTATTTACTCAGTCTCCATCTCTCCTGTAGTTGATTTATTTACTCAGTCTCCCTCTCCATCTCTCCTGTAGTTGATTTATTTACTCAGTCTCCTTCTCCATCTCTCCTGTAGTTGATTTATTTACTCAGTCTCCTTCTCCATCTCTCCTGTAGTTGATTTATTTACTCAGTCTCCCTCTCCTTCTCTCCTGTAGTTGATTTATTTACTCAGTCTCCTTCTCCTTCTCCTTCTCCATCTCTCCTGTAGTTGATTTATTTACTCAGTCTCCTTCTCCTTCTCCTTCTCCATCTCTCCTGTAGTTGATTTATTTACTCAGTCTCCTTCTCCATCTCTCCTGTAGTTGATTTATTTACTCAGTCTCCTTCTCCATCTCTCCTGTAGTTGATTTATTTACTCAGTCTCCATCTCTCCTGTAGTTGATTTATTTACCCAGTCTCCTTCTCCATCTCTCCTGTAGTTGATTTATTTACTCAGTCTCCATCTCTCCTGTAGTTGATGTATTTACTCAGTCTCCTTCTCCTTCTCTCCTGTAGTTGATTTATTTACTCAGTCTCCTTCTCCTTCTCCTTCTCTCCTGTAGTTGATTTATTTACTCAGTCTCCTTCTCCTTCTCTCCTGTAGTTGATTTATTTACTCAGTCTCCTTCTCCTTCTCCATCTCTCCTGTAGTTGATTTATTTACTCAGTCTCCTTCTCCATCTCTCCTGTAGTTGATTTATTTACTCAGTCTCCTTCTCCATCTCTCCTGTAGTTGATTTATTTACTCAGTCTCCTTCTCCATCTCTCCTGTAGTTGATTTATTTACTCAGTCTCCTTCTCCTTCTCCTTCTCCATCTCTCCTGTAGTTGATTTATTTACTCAGTCTCCTTCTCCATCTCTCCTGTAGTTGATTTATTTACTCAGTCTCCTTCTCCATCTCTCCTGTAGTTGATTTATTTACTCAGTCTCCTTCTCCATCTCTCCTGTAGTTGATTTATTTACTCAGTCTCCTTCTCCATCTCTCCTGTAGTTGATTTATTTACTCAGTCTCCTTCTCCATCTCTCCTGTAGTTGATTTATTTACTCAGTCTCCTTCTCCATCTCTCCTGTAGTTGATTTATTTACTCAGTCTCCTTCTCCTTCTCCATCTCTCCTGTAGTTGATTTATTTACTCAGTCTCCCTCTCCTTCTCCTTCTCTCCTGTAGTTGATTTATTTACTCAGTCTCCTTCTCCTTCTCCATCTCTCCTGTAGTTGATTTATTTACTCAGTCTCCTTCTCCATCTCTCCTGTAGTTGATTTATTTACTCAGTCTCCTTCTCCTTCTCCATCTCTCCTGTAGTTGATTTATTTACTCAGTCTCCTTCTCCTTCTCCTTCTCTCCTGTAGTTGATTTATTTACTCAGTCTCCTTCTCCTTCTCTCCTGTAAGTTGATTTATTTACTCAGTCTCCTTCTCCTTCTCCCTCTCTCCTGTAGTTGATTTATTTACTCAGTCTCCTTCTCCATCTCCATCTCTCCTGTAGTTGATTTATTTACTCAGTCTCCTTCTCCATCTCTCCTGTAGTTGATTTATTTACTCAGTCTCCTTCTCCATCTCCATCTCTCCTGTAGTTGATTTATTTACTCAGTCTCCTCTCCTTCTCCTTCTCCATCTCTCCTGTAGTTGATTTATTTACTCAGTCTCCCTCTCCTTCTCCATCTCTCCTGTAGTTGATTTATTTACTCAGTCTCCTTCTCCATCTCCATCTCTCCTGTAGTTGATTTATTTACTCAGTCTCCTTCTCCATCTCTCCTGTAGTTGATTTATTTACTCAGTCTCCTTCTCCTTCTCCTTCTCCATCTCCTGTAGTTGATTTATTTACTCAGTCTCCTTCTCCATCTCTCCTGTAGTTGATTTATTTACTCAGTCTCCTTCTCCATCTCTCCTGTAGTTGATTTATTTACTCAGTCTCCTTCTCCTTCTCTCCTGTAGTTGATTTATTTACTCAGTCTCCTTCTCCTTCTCCTTCTCCATCTCTCCTGTAGTTGATGTATTTACTCAGTCTCCTTCTCCTTCTCCTTCTCCATCTCTCCTGTAGTTGATGTATTTACTCAGTCTCCTTCTCCTTCTCTCCTGTAGTTGATTTATTTACTCAGTCTCCTTCTCCTTCTCTCCTGTAGTTGATGTATTTACTCAGTCTCCTTCTCCTTCTCTCCTGTAGTTGATTTATTTACTCAGTCTCCTTCTCCTTCTCCATCTCTCCTGTAGTTGATTTATTTACTCAGTCTCCCTCTCCTTCTCCTTCTCTCCTGTAGTTGATTTATTTACTCAGTCTCCTTCTCCTTCTCCATCTCTCCTGTAGTTGATTTATTTACTCAGTCTCCTTCTCCTTCTCCATCTCTCCTGTAGTTGATTTATTTACTCAGTCTCCCTCTCCTTCTCCTTCTCTCCTGTAGTTGATTTATTTACTCAGTCTCCTTCTCCTTCTCCATCTCTCCTGTAGTTGATTTATTTACTCAGTCTCCTTCTCCATCTCTCCTGTAGTTGATTTATTTACCCAGTCTCCTTCTCCATCTCTCCTGTAGTTGATTTATTTACCCAGTCTCCTTCTCCATCTCTCCTGTAGTTGATTTATTTACTCAGTCTCCTTCTCCTTCTCTCCTGTAGTTGATTTATTTACTCAGTCTCCTTCTCCATCTCTCCTGTAGTTGATTTATTTACTCAGTCTCCTTCTCCATCTCTCCTGTAGTTGATTTATTTACTCAGTCTCCTTCTCCTTCTCTCCTGTAGTTGATTTATTTACTCAGTCTCCTTCTCCTTCTCTCCTGTAGTTGATTTATTTACTCAGTCTCCATCTCCATCTCTCCTGTAGTTGATTTATTTACTCAGTCTCCTTCTCCATCTCTCCTGTAGTTGATTTATTTACTCAGTCTCCTTCTCCATCTCCATCTCTCCTGTAGTTGATTTATTTACTCAGTCTCCTTCTCCATCTCTCCTGTAGTTGATTTATTTACCCAGTCTCCTTCTCCTTCTCTCCTGTAGTTGATTTATTTACTCAGTCTCCTTCTCCATCTCTCCTGTAGTTGATTTATTTACTCAGTCTCCTTCTCCATCTCTCCTGTAGTTGATTTATTTACCCAGTCTCCTTCTCCTTCTCCATCTCTCCTGTAGTTGATTTATTTACTCAGTCTCCTTCTCCATCTCTCCTGTAGTTGATTTATTTACTCAGTCTCCTTCTCCATCTCTCCTGTAGTTGATTTATTTACTCAGTCTCCCTCTCCTTCTCCTTCTCTCCTGTAGTTGATTTATTTACTCAGTCTCCTTCTCCTTCTCCATCTCTCCTGTAGTTGATTTATTTACTCAGTCTCCCTCTCCTTCTCCTTCTCTCCTGTAGTTGATTTATTTACTCAGTCTCCTTCTCCTTCTCTCCTGTAGTTGATTTATTTACTCAGTCTCCCTCTCCTTCTCCTTCTCCATCTCTCCTGTAGTTGATTTATTTACTCAGTCTCCTTCTCCATCTCCATCTCTCCTGTAGTTGATTTATTTACTCAGTCTCCCTCTCCTTCTCCATCTCTCCTGTAGTTGATTTATTTACTCAGTCTCCATCTCCATCTCTCCTGTAGTTGATTTATTTACTCAGTCTCCATCTCCATCTCTCCTGTAGTTGATTTATTTACTCAGTCTCCTTCTCCATCTCTCCTGTAGTTGATTTATTTACTCAGTCTCCTTCTCCATCTCTCCTGTAGTTGATTTATTTACTCAGTCTCCTTCTCCTTCTCCTTCTCCATCTCTCCTGTAGTTGATTTATTTACTCAGTCTCCTTCTCCATCTCTCCTGTAGTTGATTTATTTACTCAGTCTCCTTCTCCTTCTCCTTCTCCATCTCTCCTGTAGTTGATTTATTTACTCAGTCTCCTTCTCCCTCTCTCCTGTAGTTGATTTATTTACTCAGTCTCCTTCTCCTTCTCCATCTCTCCTGTAGTTGATTTATTTACTCAGTCTCCTTCTCCATCTCTCCAGTAGTTGATTTATTTACTCAGTCTCCTTCTCCTTCTCCTTCTCCATCTCTCCTGTAGTTGATTTATTTACTCAGTCTCCTTCTCCATCTCTCCTGTAGTTGATTTATTTACTCAGTCTCCCCTCCTTCTCCTTCTCTCCTGTAGTTGATTTATTTACTCAGTCTCCTTCTCCTTCTCTCCTGTAGTTGATTTATTGACTCAGTCTCCTTCTCCTTCTCTCCTGTAAGTTGATTTATTTACTCAGTCTCCTTCTCCTTCTCCTCTCTCCTGTAGTTGATTTATTTACTCAGTCTCCTTCTCCATCTCCATCTCTCCTGTAGTTGATTTATTTACTCAGTCTCCTTCTCCATCTCTCCTGTAGTTGATTTATTTACTCAGTCTCCTTCTCCATCTCCATCTCTCCTGTAGTTGATTTATTTACTCAGTCTCCCTCTCCTTCTCCTTCTCCATCTCTCCTGTAGTTGATTTATTTACTCAGTCTCCTTCTCCATCTCCATCTCTCCTGTAGTTGATTTATTTACTCAGTCTCCTTCTCCTTCTCCATCTCTCCTGTAGTTGATTTATTTACTCAGTCTCCATCTCTCCTGTAGTTGATTTATTTACTCAGTCTCCCCTCTCCATCTCTCCTGTAGTTGATTTATTTACTCAGTCTCCTTCTCCATCTCTCCTGTAGTTGATTTATTTACTCAGTCTCCTTCTCCATCTCTCCTGTAGTTGATTTATTTACTCAGTCTCCCTCTCCTTCTCTCCTGTAGTTGATTTATTTACTCAGTCTCCTTCTCCTTCTCCTTCTCCATCTCTCCTGTAGTTGATTTATTTACTCAGTCTCCTTCTCCTTCTCCTTCTCCATCTCTCCTGTAGTTGATTTATTTACTCAGTCTCCTTCTCCATCTCTCCTGTAGTTGATTTATTTACTCAGTCTCCTTCTCCATCTCTCCTGTAGTTGATTTATTTACTCAGTCTCCATCTCTCCTGTAGTTGATTTATTTACCCAGTCTCCTTCTCCATCTCTCCTGTAGTTGATTTATTTACTCAGTCTCCATCTCTCCTGTAGTTGATGTATTTACTCAGTCTCCTTCTCCTTCTCTCCTGTAGTTGATTTATTTACTCAGTCTCCTTCTCCTTCTCCTTCTCTCCTGTAGTTGATTTATTTACTCAGTCTCCTTCTCCTTCTCTCCTGTAGTTGATTTATTTACTCAGTCTCCTTCTCCTTCTCCATCTCTCCTGTAGTTGATTTATTTACTCAGTCTCCTTCTCCATCTCTCCTGTAGTTGATTTATTTACTCAGTCTCCTTCTCCATCTCTCCTGTAGTTGATTTATTTACTCAGTCTCCTTCTCCATCTCTCCTGTAGTTGATTTATTTACTCAGTCTCCTTCTCCTTCTCCTTCTCCATCTCTCCTGTAGTTGATTTATTTACTCAGTCTCCTTCTCCATCTCTCCTGTAGTTGATTTATTTACTCAGTCTCCTTCTCCATCTCTCCTGTAGTTGATTTATTTACTCAGTCTCCTTCTCCATCTCTCCTGTAGTTGATTTATTTACTCAGTCTCCTTCTCCATCTCTCCTGTAGTTGATTTATTTACTCAGTCTCCTTCTCCATCTCTCCTGTAGTTGATTTATTTACTCAGTCTCCTTCTCCATCTCTCCTGTAGTTGATTTATTTACTCAGTCTCCTTCTCCTTCTCCATCTCTCCTGTAGTTGATTTATTTACTCAGTCTCCCTCTCCTTCTCCTTCTCTCCTGTAGTTGATTTATTTACTCAGTCTCCTTCTCCTTCTCCTTCTCCATCTCTCCTGTAGTTGATTTATTTACTCAGTCTCCTTCTCCTTCTCCATCTCTCCTGTAGTTGATTTATTTACTCAGTCTCCTTCTCCTTCTCCATCTCTCCTGTAGTTGATTTATTTACTCAGTCTCCTTCTCCTTCTCCTTCTCTCCTGTAGTTGATTTATTTACTCAGTCTCCTTCTCCTTCTCTCCTGTAAGTTGATTTATTTACTCAGTCTCCTTCTCCTTCTCCCTCTCTCCTGTAGTTGATTTATTTACTCAGTCTCCTTCTCCATCTCCATCTCTCCTGTAGTTGATTTATTTACTCAGTCTCCTTCTCCATCTCTCCTGTAGTTGATTTATTTACTCAGTCTCCTTCTCCATCTCCATCTCTCCTGTAGTTGATTTATTTACTCAGTCTCCCTCTCCTTCTCCTTCTCCATCTCTCCTGTAGTTGATTTATTTACTCAGTCTCCCTCTCCTTCTCCATCTCTCCTGTAGTTGATTTATTTACTCAGTCTCCTTCTCCATCTCCATCTCTCCTGTAGTTGATTTATTTACTCAGTCTCCTTCTCCATCTCTCCTGTAGTTGATTTATTTACTCAGTCTCCTTCTCCTTCTCCTTCTCCATCTCTCCTGTAGTTGATTTATTTACTCAGTCTCCTTCTCCATCTCTCCTGTAGTTGATTTATTTACTCAGTCTCCTTCTCCATCTCTCCTGTAGTTGATTTATTTACTCAGTCTCCTTCTCCTTCTCTCCTGTAGTTGATTTATTTACTCAGTCTCCTTCTCCTTCTCCATCTCTCCTGTAGTTGATGTATTTACTCAGTCTCCTTCTCCTTCTCCTTCTCCATCTCTCCTGTAGTTGATGTATTTACTCAGTCTCCTTCTCCTTCTCTCCTGTAGTTGATTTATTTACTCAGTCTCCTTCTCCTTCTCCTTCTCTCCTGTAGTTGATGTATTTACTCAGTCTCCTTCTCCTTCTCTCCTGTAGTTGATTTATTTACTCAGTCTCCTTCTCCTTCTCCATCTCTCCTGTAGTTGATTTATTTACTCAGTCTCCCTCTCCTTCTCCTTCTCTCCTGTAGTTGATTTATTTACTCAGTCTCCTTCTCCTTCTCCATCTCTCCTGTAGTTGATTTATTTACTCAGTCTCCCTCTCCTTCTCCATCTCTCCTGTAGTTGATTTATTTACTCAGTCTCCTTCTCCTTCTCTCCTGTAGTTGATTTATTTACTCAGTCTCCTTCTCCTTCTCCTTCTCTCCTGTAGTTGATGTATTTACTCAGTCTCCTTCTCCTTCTCTCCTGTAGTTGATTTATTTACTCAGTCTCCTTCTCCTTCTCCATCTCTCCTGTAGTTGATTTATTTACTCAGTCTCCCTCTCCTTCTCCTTCTCTCCTGTAGTTGATTTATTTACTCAGTCTCCTTCTCCTTCTCCATCTCTCCTGTAGTTGATTTATTTACTCAGTCTCCTTCTCCATCTCTCCTGTAGTTGATTTATTTACCCAGTCTCCTTCTCCATCTCTCCTGTAGTTGATTTATTTACCCAGTCTCCTTCTCCATCTCTCCTGTAGTTGATTTATTTACTCAGTCTCCTTCTCCTTCTCTCCTGTAGTTGATTTATTTACTCAGTCTCCTTCTCCATCTCTCCTGTAGTTGATTTATTTACTCAGTCTCCTTCTCCATCTCTCCTGTAGTTGATTTATTTACTCAGTCTCCTTCTCCTTCTCTCCTGTAGTTGATTTATTTACTCAGTCTCCTTCTCCTTCTCTCCTGTAGTTGATTTATTTACTCAGTCTCCATCTCCATCTCTCCTGTAGTTGATTTATTTACTCAGTCTCCTTCTCCATCTCTCCTGTAGTTGATTTATTTACTCAGTCTCCTTCTCCATCTCCATCTCTCCTGTAGTTGATTTATTTACTCAGTCTCCTTCTCCATCTCTCCTGTAGTTGATTTATTTACCCAGTCTCCTTCTCCTTCTCTCCTGTAGTTGATTTATTTACTCAGTCTCCTTCTCCATCTCTCCTGTAGTTGATTTATTTACTCAGTCTCCTTCTCCATCTCTCCTGTAGTTGATTTATTTACTCAGTCTCCTTCTCCTTCTCCATCTCTCCTGTAGTTGATTTATTTACTCAGTCTCCTTCTCCATCTCTCCTGTAGTTGATTTATTTACTCAGTCTCCTTCTCCATCTCTCCTGTAGTTGATTTATTTACTCAGTCTCCTTCTCCTTCTCCATCTCTCCTGTAGTTGATTTATTTACTCAGTCTCCTTCTCCTTCTCTCCTGTAGTTGATTTATTTACTCAGTCTCCCTCTCCTTCTCCATCTCTCCTGTAGTTGATTTATTTACTCAGCCTCCCTCTCCTTCTCCATCTCTCCTGTAGTTGATTTATTTACTCAGTCTCCCTCTCCTTCTCCATCTCTCCTGTAGTTGATTTATTTACTCAGTCTCCCTCTCCATCTCTCCTGTAGTTGATTTATTTACTCAGTCTCCTTCTCCTTCTCTCCTGTAGTTGATTTATTTACTCAGTCTCCTTCTCCTTCTCTCCTGTAGTTGATTTATTTACTCAGTCTCCCTCTCCTTCTCCATCTCTCCTGTAGTTGATTTATTTACTCAGTCTCCCTCTCCTTCTCCATCTCTCCTGTAGTTGATTTATTTACTCAGTCTCCCTCTCCTTCTCCATCTCTCCTGTAGTTGATTTATTTACTCAGTCTCCCTCTCCTTCTCCATCTCTCCTGTAGTTGATTTATTTACTCAGTCTCCCTCTCCATCTCTCCTGTAGTTGATTTATTTACTCAGTCTCCTTCTCCTTCTCCATCTCTCCTGTAGTTGATTTATTTACTCAGTCTCCCTCTCCATCTCTCCTGTAGTTGATTTATTTACTCAGTCTCCTTCTCCATCTCTCCAGTAGTTGATTTATTTACTCAGTCTCCTTCTCCTTCTCCTTCTCTCCTGTAGTTGATTTATTTACTCAGTCTCCCTCTCCTTCTCCCTCTCTCCTGTAGTTGATTTATTTACTCAGTCTCCCTCTCCATCTCCATCTCTCCTGTAGTTCCCGTACTGCGGCCTGTTATTCCGGCACCAGGGCTGGCCTCTGTGTCTCCACGACAAGGTGATCATCCAGCTCTCTCCTCTGGACCCACGTGTCCTCCGCCCCGGGGACTTCTACCTACAGGTATCAAACATACCTGTTTTCGTGGTCTGACTTTATTCTACCTACAGGTATCAAACATACCTGTTTTCATGGTCTGACTTTATTCTACCTACAGGTATCAAACATACCTGTTTTCATTACTGAACAGAGAGAGGAAGACAGTGGGGATCTGTTCTGACTTTATTGAACAGAGAGAGGGAGACAGTGGGGATCTGTTCTGACTTTATTGAACAGAGAGAGAGAGAGGAAGACAGTGGGGATCTGTTCTGACTTTATTGAACAGAGAGAGGATGACAGTGGGGATCTGTTCTGACTTTATTGAACAGAGAGAGAGGAAGACAGTGGGGATCTGTTCTGACTTTATTGAACAGAGAGCGGGAGGATGGCAGTGGGGATCTGTTCTGACTTTATTGAACAGAGAGAGAGGAAGACAGTGGGGATCTGTTCTGACTTTATTGAACAGAGAGAGAGGAACTGAGCTGTTCATCCCCTCCTCCTGATTATAACCACAGCCAATCTTGTCTGAGCTGTTCATCCCCTCCTGATTATAACCACAGCCAGTCTTGTCTGAGCTGTTCATTCCCTCCTGATTATAACCACAGCCAGTCTTGTCTGAGCTGTTCATTCCCTCCTGATTATAACCACAGCCAGTCTTGTCTGAGCTGTTCATCCCCTCCTGATTATAACCACAGCCAGTCTTGTCTGAGCTGTTCATCCCCCCCTGATTATAACCACAGCCAGTCTTGTCTGAGCTGTTCATCCCCTCCTCCTGATTATAACCACAGCCAGTCTTGTCTGAGCTGTTCATCCCCCCCTGATTATAACCACAGCCAGTCTTGTCTGAGCTGTTCATCCCCCCCTGATTATAACCACAGCCAGTCTTGTCTGAGCTGTTCATCCCCTCCTGATTATAACCACAGCCAGTCTTGTCTGAGCTGTTCATCCCCTCCTGATTATAACCACAGCCAGTCTTGTCTGAGCTGTTCATTCCCCTCCTGATTATAACCACAGCCAGTCTTGTCTGAGCTGTTCATTCCCTCCTGATTATAACCACAGCCAGTCTTGTCTGAGCTGTTCATCCCCTCCTCCTGATTATAACCACAGCCAGTCTTGTCTGAGCTGTTCATTCCCTCCTGATTATAACCACAGCCAGTCTTGTCTGAGCTGTTCATCCCCTCCTGATTATAACCACAGCCAGTCTTGTCTGAGCTGTTCATCCCCTCCTGATTATAACCACAGCCAGTCTTGTCTGAGCTGTTCATCCCCTCCTCCTGATTATAACCACAGCCAGTCTTGTCTGAGCTGTTCATCCCCCCCTGATTATAACCACAGCCAGTCTTGTCTGAGCTGTTCATTCCCTCCTCCTGATTATAACCACAGCCAGTCTTGTCTGAGCTGTTCATTCCCTCCTGATTATAACCACAGCCAGTCTTGTCTGAGCTGTTCATTCCCTCCTGATTATAACCACAGCCAGTCTTGTCTGAGCTGTTCATTCCCTCCTGATTATAACCACAGCCAGTCTTGTCTGAGCTGTTCATCCCCTCCTGATTATAACCACAGCCAGTCTTGTCTGAGCTGTTCATTCCCCCCTGATTATAACCACAGCCAGTCTTGTCTGAGCTGTTCATTCCCTCCTGATTATAACCACAGCCAGTCTTGTCTGAGCTGTTCATTCCCTCCTGATTATAACCACAGCCAGTCTTGTATGAGCTGTTCATTCCCTCCTGATTATAACCACAGCCAGTCTTGTCTGAGCTGTTCATTCCCTCCTGATTATAACCACAGCCAGTCTTGTATGAGCTGTTCATTCCCTCCTGATTATAACCACAGCCAGTCTTGTCTGAGCTGTTCATCCCCTCCTGATTATAACCACAGCCAGTCTTGTCTGAGCTGTTCATTCCCCCCTGATTATAACCACAGCCAGTCTTGTCTGAGCTGTTCATTCCCTCCTGATTATAACCACAGCCAGTCTTGTCTGAGCTGTTCATTCCCTCCTGATTATAACCACAGCCAGTCTTGTATGAGCTGTTCATTCCCTCCTGATTATAACCACAGCCAGTCTTGTCTGAGCTGTTCATTCCCTCCTGATTATAACCACAGCCAGTCTTGTATGAGCTGTTCATTCCCTCCTGATTATAACCACAGCCAGTCTTGTCTGAGCTGTTCATTCCCTCCTCCTGATTATAACCACAGCCAGTCTTGTCTGAGCTGTTCATTCCCTCCTGATTATAACCACAGCCAGTCTTGTCTGAGCTGTTCATTCCCTCCTCCTGATTATAACCACAGCCAGTCTTGTCTGAGCTGTTCATTCCTCCTGATTATAACCACAGCCAGTCTTGTCTGAGCTGTTCATTCCCTCCTGATTATAACCACAGCCAGTCTTGTCTGAGCTGTTCATTCCCCTCCTCCTGATTATAACCACAGCCAGTCTTGTCTGAGCTGTTCATTCCCTCCTCCTGATTATAACCACAGCCAGTCTTGTCTGAGCTGTTCATTCCCTCCTGATTATAACCACAGCCAGTCTTGTCTGAGCTGTTCATCCCCCCTGATTATAACCACAGCCAGTCTTGTCTGAGCTGTTCATTCCCTCCTCCTGATTATAACCACAGCCAGTCTTGTCTGAGCTGTTCATTCCCTCCTGATTATAACCACAGCCAGTCTTGTCTGAGCTGTTCATCCCCTCCAGATTATAACCACAGCCAGTCTTGTCTGAGCTGTTCATCCCCTCCTGATTATAACCACAGCCAGTCTTGTCTGAGCTGTTCATCCCCTCCTGATTATAACCACAGCCAGTCTTGTCTGAGCTGTTCATTCCCTCCTGATTATAACCACAGCCAGTCTTGTCTGAGCTGTTCATCCCCTCCTGATTATAACCACAGCCAGTCTTGTCTGAGCTGTTCATCCCCTCCTGATTATAACCACAGCCAGTCTTGTCTGAGCTGTTCATCCCCTCCTGATTATAACCACAGCCAGTCTTGTCTGAGCTGTTCATCCCCTCCTGATTATAACCACAGCCAGTCTTGTCTGAGCTGTTCATCCCCTCCTGATTATAACCACAGCCAGTCTTGTCTGAGCTGTTCATTCCCTCCTGATTATAACCACAGCCAGTCTTGTCTGAGCTGTTCATCCCCTCCTGATTATAACCACAGCCAGTCTTGTCTGAGCTGTTCATCCCCTCCTCCTGATTATAACCACAGCAGACCAACATGAGAAATAAACCTGTAGATTTTTATTTCATGTTAAATCCTCAGTCGTTTTTTAATGTGTCTGTTGTTGTTTTCAAATGGCTCCTTTTATATTGTATGTAGAATAAGTCTACTAAAATCCATGTTTTCATTCAGGTGGCATCGCCCTCTGTCTCCCCCAGCTCTTCCTCCACCAACACCCCCAACTCCTCCTCCACCAACACCCCCGGCTCCTCCTCCACCAACACCCCCGGCTCCTCCTCCACCAACACCCCCAGGTGAGACATCCCCTCTCATTCTTTGGCTCTCCGTCTCTCAGCTCTCTCTTTCTACACTGAACTTATCAAGGCACAAGGCGAGACCCAGCTGGAGACACAGGAGGCAGATGGTTGGAGTCTTACAATGTTTATTTCATCAAGAGAATGGGTGTGGACAGGCAAAAGGTCACAACCAGTTCAGAGTCCTATAGGTACCGAAGGGCAGGCAGACTCAAGGTCAGGGCAGGCAGATTCAAGTTCAGGGCAGCCAGATTCAAGGTCAGGGCAGGCAGATTCAAGGTCAGGGCAGTGGTCAAAACCGGGAAGACTAGCAAAAGGAGTAATGGGGAAAAACACACTGGTTGACTTGACTAAACGTACAAGACGAACTGGTACAGAGAGACAGGAAACACAGGGATACATACACTGGCACAGAGAGACAGGAAACACAGGGATAAATACACTGGTACAGAGAGACAGGAAACACAGGGATAAATACACTGGTACAGAGAGACAGGAAACACAGGGATAAATACACTGGAACAGAGAGACAGGAAACACAGGGATAAATACACTGGGACAGAGAGACAGGAAACACAGGGATAAATACACTGGGACAGAGAGACAGGAAACACAGGGATAAATACACTGGTACAGAGAGACAGGAAACACAGGGATTAATACACTGGCACAGAGAGACAGGAAACACAGGGATAAATACACTGGTACAGAGAGACAGGAAACACAGGGATAAATACACTGGTACAGAGAGACAGGAAACACAGGGATAAATACACTGGTACAGAGAGACAGGAAACACAGGGATAAATACACTGGTACAGAGAGACAGGAAACACAGGGATGAATACACTGGTACAGAGAGACAGGAAACACAGGGATAAATACACTGGCACAGAGAGACAGGAAACACAGGGATAAATACACTGGTACAGAGAGACAGGAAACACAGGGATGAATACACTGGTACAGAGAGACAGGAAACACAGGGATAAATACACTGGTACAGAGAGACAGGAAACACAGGGATAAATACACTGGTACAGAGAGACTGGAAACAGGGATAAATACACTGGTACAGAGAGACAGGAAACACAGGGATAAATACACTGGTACAGAGAGACAGGAAACACAGGGATAAATACACTGGTACAGAGAGACAGGAAACACAGGGATAAATACACAGAGAGACAGGAAACACAGGGATAAATACACTGGTACAGAGAGACAGGAAACACAGGGATAAATACACTGGGACAGAGAGACAGGAAACACAGGGATAAATACACTGGTAGAGAGAGACAGGAAACACAGGGATAAATACACTGGTACAGAGAGACAGGAAACACAGGGATTCATACACTGGTACAGAGAGACAGGAAACACAGGGATAAATACACTGGCACAGAGAGACAGGAAACACAGGGATAAATACACTGGTACAGAGAGACAGGAAACACAGGGATGAATACACTGGTACAGAGAGACAGGAAACACAGGGATAAATACACTGGTACAGAGAGACAGGAAACACAGGGATAAATACACTGGTACAGAGAGACTGGAAACACAGGGATAAATACACTGGTACAGAGAGACAGGAAACACAGGGATAAATACACTGGTACAGAGAGACAGGAAACACAGGGATAAATACACTGGTACAGAGAGACAGGAAACACAGGGATAAATACACAGAGAGACAGGAAACACAGGGATAAATACACTGGTACAGAGAGACAGGAAACACAGGGATTCATACACTGGTACAGAGAGACAGGAAACACAGGGATAAATACACTGGTACAGAGAGACAGGAAACACAGGGATAAATACACTGGTACAGAGAGACAGGAAACACAGGGATAAATACACTGGTACAGAGAGACAGGAAACACAGGGATAAATACACTGGGACAGAGAGACAGGAAACACAGGGATAAATACACTGGTACAGAGAGACAGGAAACACAGGGATAAATACACTGGTACAGAGAGACAGGAAACACAGGGATAAATACACTGGTACAGAGAGACAGGAAACACAGGGATAAATACACTGGCACAGAGAGACAGGAAACACAGGGATAAATACACTGGTACAGAGAGACAGGAAACACAGGGATGAATACACTGGTACAGAGAGACAGGAAACACAGGGATAAATACACTGGTACAGAGAGACAGGAAACACAGGGATAAATACACTGGTACAGAGAGACTGGAAACACAGGGATAAATACACTGGTACAGAGAGACAGGAAACACAGGGATAAATACACTGGTACAGAGAGACAGGAAACACAGGGATAAATACACTGGTACAGAGAGACAGGAAACACAGGGATAAATACACAGAGAGACAGGAAACACAGGGATAAATACACTGGTACAGAGAGACAGGAAACACAGGGATAAATACACTGGGACAGAGAGACAGGAAACACAGGGATAAATACACTGGTAGAGAGAGACAGGAAACACAGGGATAAATACACTGGTACAGAGAGACAGGAAACACAGGGATAAATACACTGGTACAGAGAGACAGGAAACACAGGGATAAATACACTGGTACAGAGAGACAGGAAACACAGGGATAAATACACTGGTACAGAGAGACAGGAAACACAGGGATAAATACACAGAGAGACAGGAAACACAGGGATAAATACACTGGGACAGAGAGAGAGGAAACACAGGGATAAATACACTGGGACAGAGAGACAGGAAACACAGGGATAAATACACTGGTACAGAGAGACAGGAAACACAGGGATAAATACACTGGTACAGAGAGACAGGAAACACAGGGATAAATACACTGGTACAGAGAGACAGGAAACACAGGGATAAATACACTGGTACAGAGAGACAGGAAACACAGGGATAAATACACTGGCACAGAGAGACAGGAAACACAGGGATAAATACACTGGTACAGAGAGACAGGAAACACAGGGATAAATACACTGGTACAGAGAGACGGGAAACAGGGATAAATACACTGGTACAGAGAGACAGGAAACACAGGGATAAATACACTGGTACAGAGAGACAGGAAACACAGGGATAAATACACTGGTACAGAGAGACAGGAAACACAGGGATAAATACACTGGAACAGAGAGACAGGAAACACAGGGATAAATACACTGGGGCAGAGAGACAGGAAACACAGGGATAAATACACTGGTACAGAGAGACAGGAAACACAGGGATAAATACACTGGTACAGAGAGACAGGAAACACAGGGATAAATACACTGGTACAGAGAGACAGGAAACAGGGATAAATACACTGGTACAGAGAGACAGGAAACACAGGGATAAATACACTGGTACAGAGAGACAGGAAACACAGGGATAAATACACTGGTACAGAGAGACAGGAAACACAGGGATAAATACAATGGGACAGAGAGACAGGAAACACAGGGATAAATACACTGGCACAGAGAGACAGGAAACACAGGGATAAATACACTGGTACAGAGAGACAGGAAACACAGGGATAAATAGACTGGTACAGAGAGACAGGAAACACAGGGATAAATACACTGGTACAGAGAGACAGGAAACACAGGGATAAATACACTGGTACAGAGAGACAGGAAACACAGGGATAAATACACTGGTACAGAGAGACAGGAAACACAGGGATAAATACACTGGCACAGAGAGACAGGAAACACAGGGATAAATACACTGGTACAGAGAGACAGGAAACACAGGGATAAATACACTGGGACAGAGAGACAGGAAACACAGGGATAAATACACTGGTACAGAGAGACAGGAAACACAGGGATAAATACACTGGTACAGAGAGACAGGAAACACAGGGATAAATACACTGGCACAGAGAGACAGGAAACACAGGGATAAATACACTGGTACAGAGAGACAGGAAACACAGGGATAAATACACTGGGACAGAGAGACAGGAAACACAGGGATAAATACACTGTTACAGAGAGACAGGAAACACAGGGATAAATACACTGGTACAGAGAGACAGGAAACACAGGGATAAATACACTGGTACAGAGAGACAGGAAACACAGGGATAAATACACTGGTACAGAGAGACAGGAAACACAGGGATAAATACACTGGTACAGAGAGACAGGAAACACAGGGATAAATACACTGGGACAGAAAGACAGGAAACACAGGGATAAATACACTGGTACAGAGAGACAGGAAACACAGGGATAAATACACTGGAACAGAGAGACAGGAAACACAGGGATAAATACACTGGGACAGAGAGACAGGAAACACAGGGATAAATACACTGGTACAGAGAGACAGGAAACACAGGGATAAATACACTGGTACAGAGAGACAGGAAACACAGGGATAAATACACTGGTACAGAGAGACAGGAAACACAGGGATAAATACACTGGTACAGAGAGACAGGAAACACAGGGATAAATACACTGGCACAGAGAGACAGGAAACACAGGGATAAATACACTGGTACAGAGAGACAGGAAACACAGGGATAAATACACTGGTACAGAGAGACAGGAAACACAGGGATAAATACACTGGCACAGAGAGACAGGAAACACAGGGATAAATACACTGGCACAGAGAGACAGGAAACACAGGGATAAATACACTGGTACAGAGAGACAGGAAACACAGGGATAAATACAATGGGACAGAGAGACAGGAAACACAGGGATAAATACACTGGTACAGAGAGACAGGAAACACAGGGATAAATACACTGGGACAGAGAGACAGGAAACACAGGGATAAATACACTGGTACAGAGAGACAGGAAACACAGGGATAAATACACTGGTACAGAGAGACAGGAAACACAGGGATAAATACACTGGTACAGAGAGACAGGAAACACAGGGATAAATACACTGGTACAGAGAGACAGGAAACACAGGGATAAATACACTGGTACAGAGAGACAGGAAACACAGGGATACATACACTGGTACAGAGAGACAGGAAACACAGGGATAAATACACTGGTACAGAGAGACAGGAAACACAGGGATGAATACACTGGCACAGAGAGACAGGAAACACAGGGATTAATACACTGGTACAGAGAGACAGGAAACACAGGGATAAATACACTGGTACAGAGAGACAGGAAACACAGGGATAAATACACTGGGACAGAGAGACAGGAAACACAGGGATAAATACACTGGTAAAGAGACAGGAAACACAGGGATAAATACACCAGGGAAAATAAGCAACACCTGGAGGGGGTGGAGACAATCACAGGGACAGGTGAAACAGATCAGGGCGTGACAGAACTAAAATATAAACGCGACATATAAAGTTTTTGTCCCGTGTTTCATGAGCTGAAATAAAAGATCCCAGAAATGTTCCATACGGCACAAAAAGCTTATTTCTCTTCAATTTTGTGCACAATTTTGTTTCCATCCCTGTTTAGTGAACATTTCTACTTTGCCAAGATAATCCATCCACCTGACAGGTGTGGTATATCAAGAAGCTGATTAAACAGCATGATTATTACACAGGTGCACCTTGTGCTGGGAACAATAAAAGGCCACTTTATTAAAATGTGCAGTTTTGTCACACAATGCCACAGATGTCTGAAGTTTTGAGGGAGCGTACAATTGGCATGTTGACTGCAGGAATGTCCATATAGTAAGATACACAGACAATAAGATACACAAACTAAATAATTATAGAACGCTTGTGGATTGATATTAAGAGGCAAAGTGGAAAGCACCCATTGTTGTCATCAACATATTGTTGCATCTGCTGCATTGACCAATGGCGCTCCTTGTGTGACAAGGGGGCGGGGCTTGACGAGAGAGTCGACTCAAGTAGCGAGTAAACCATACAAACGAAATGACGTATCACATTTTACAAACCAAACATACCGTTATAGAAGGTAAAGTAAAAACCCAAAAACCGGTCCTTGCATCAATTGCCGGTATATTGTAAAATACGGTACACCGCTCAGCCCTAGTAAGGTAACCAGGTAACCTCTTTCTCTCACTACCCAAACCGGACGTGGTAACCGCGTTGCAAAATAAATGTCCACATACATGTTCTTCAATCATTGCACCCACGTCGCTCGCGCATCGCCAACGAACAGTCTGTGTTGCCAGGCAGCTAAAAATAGAAGTTGCTTCTATTTGTGACGCCGGACGCGATGCAAGTCCCGCCTCTCCCGTCTCCTCATTGGCTTTTAGAAGCATATACTGAACCCACGTGCCATCTCCTCATTGGTTATACCCACGTGGGTGATTGAAAGATGAACGGAGGTCGGTGGTGGTAATGCACCTTATTATGAAGGTTTGTTGCCAGTCGTCATATAAAGTCCAAAGAAGAAAAATAATCCTGGAAGGAGGAGAGATGACTAGAAACGATTCGGTTGACCGTTTTATGTGTGGATTAATTGTCGGAGTAGAGGAGCTTGTGCATTTTCAGGTAAAATAACAACTCAGTATTTATATCCTAGGACAAATTAGCTAGCAACTGCAAGCTAACTAGCTAAATAGGACAAATTAGCTAGCAACAGCAAGCTAACTAGCTAAATAGGACAAATTAGCTAGCAACAGCAAGCTAGCTAGCTAAATAGGATATGTTAGCTAGCAACTGCAAGCTAGCTAGCTAAATAGGACAAATTAGCTATCAACTGCAAGCTAACTAGCTAAATAGGACAAATTAGCTAGCAACAGCAAGCTAGCTAGCTAAATAGGACAAATTAGCTAGCAACAGCAAGCTAACTAGCTAAATAGGACAAATTAGCTAGCAACAGCAAGCTAGCTAGCTAAATAGGATAAGTTAGCTAGCAACTGCAAGCTAGCTAGCTAAATAGGACAAATTAGCTATCAACTGCAAGCTAACTAGCTTAATAGGACAAATTAGCTAGCAACAGCAAGCTAGCTAGCTAAATAGGACAAATTAGCTAGCAACAGCAAGCTAGCTAGCTAAATAGGATAAGTTAGCTAGCGACTGCAAGCTAGCTAGCTAAATAGGACAAATTAGCTAGCAACAGCAAGCTAGCTAGCTAAATAGGATAAGTTAGCTAGCAACAGCAAGCTAGCTAAATAGGACACATTAGCTAGCAACAGCAAGCTAGCTAGCTAAATAGGACACATTAGCTATCAACAGCAAGCTAGCTAGCTAAATAGGACACATTAGCTATCAACAGCAAGCTAGCTAGCTAAATAGGACACATTAGCTATCAACAGCAAGCTAGCTAACTAAATAGGACACATTAGCTATCAACAGCAAGCTAGCTAACTAAATAGGACACATTAGCTATCAACAGCAAGCTAGCTAGCTAAATTGCCATAAATGTTTAATGCTTTTCGACCTGTCCCCAAATTAATATAATTGGTTCAGTTTGTTTTGATATTTCAACCTGCGTGTCGTGATGACGTTTGGTGTGGGGGGGACAACATCAATTTGTGCACGATGGCAGACGCACACACGTGTCCAGTTTGGGCATGGTGTCTCTCTCTCCAGGCCACCCTGTATCATCCTGCGTTGTCTGGCCCCCAGTGGGCAGCAATGTAAGGTAACCGGGTAACCTCTCTCTCTCTCTCTCCCCCCCTCCAGCCCACCCTGTCTCATCCTGCGTTGTCTGGCCCCCAGTGGGCAGCAATGTAAGGTAACCGGGTAACCTCTCTCTCTCTCTCTCCCCCCCTCCAGCCCACCCTGTCTCATCATGCGTTGTCTGGCCCCCAGTGGGCAGCAATGTAAGGTAACCGGGTAACCTCTCTCTCTCTCTCTCTCTCCCCCCCTCCAGCCCACCCTGTCTCATCCTGCGTCTCTCTCTCCCCCCCTCCAGCCCACCCTGTCTCATCCTGCGCTGTCTGGCCCCCAGTGGGCAGCATGTAGAGGAGGTAAAGTTACCAGAGCTAGCCTACACCTCCCTGTTCACCATGGCCTGGCTCCACTCAGGTAAACTGCTCTGATTGGACACTGCCCTCTGCTTCAGCTCCTCCAACGTGTGTGTGTGTGTGTGTGTGTGTGTGTCTGTGTCTGTGTGTGTGTGTGTGTGTGTGTGTGTGTGTGTCTGTGTGTGTGTCTGTGTCTGTGTCTGTCTGTGTCTGTATCTGTGTGTGTGTGTGTGTGTGTGTGTCTGTGTCTGTGTGTCTGTGTCTGTCTGTGTGTGTCTGTGTCTGTGTCTGTCTGTGTGTGTGTCTGTGTGTGTGTGTGTGTGTGTGTGTGTGTCTGTGTCTGTGTCTGTCTGTGTCTGTGTGTGTCTGTGTCTGTGTCTGTGTGTCTGTGTGTGTGTCTGTGTGTGTGTGTGTGTGTCTGTGTCTGTGTGTGTCTGTGTGTGTGTGTGTCTGTGTCTGTGTGTGTGTGTGTGTGTGTCTGTGTGTGTGTGTGTGTGTGTGTGTGTGGTTATTCGGGCTGGGTTAATGCAGGGATCATCAACTAGTTTCAGCCGCGGGACGATTTTGTTCTGGAGCGGCTGGCCGAGGGGCTGGAACATAACTACTAGTAATTTGTAGACTGCAAATTGACCGCAAGAATCTCAAACAGATATAATTTTTGACTAAAACATTTTAATTTTCAAACATTGCTTACATTTGTATAGGATCACATCTACAATACACTCAGAAAGTATTCAGACCCCTTGACTTTTGTATAGGATCACATCTACAATACACTCAGAAAGTATTCAGACCCCTTGACTTTTGTATAGGATCACATCTACAATACACTCAGAAAGTATTCAGACCCTTGACTTTTGTATAGGATCACATCTACAATACACTCAGAAAGTATTCAGACCCCTTGACTTTTGTATAGGATCACATCTACAATACACTCAGAAAGTATTCAGACCCCTTGACTTTTGTATAGGATCACATCTACAATACACTCAGAAAGTATTCAGACCCCTTGACTTTTGTATAGGATCACATCTACAATACACTCAGAAAGTATTCAGACCCCTTGACTTTTGTATAGGATCACATCTACAATACACTCAGAAAGTATTCAGACCCCTTGACTTTTGTATAGGATCACATCTACAATACATTCTGAAAGTATTCAGACCCCTTGACTTTTGTATAGGATCACATATACAATACATTCTGAAAGTATTCAGACCCCTTGACTTTTTCCACATTTTGTTACTTTACAGCCTTATTCTAAAATGGGTTAAATAAAAAAGAAATCCTCAGCAATCTACACACAATTCCCTATAATGACATCACAATACCCATAATGACATCACAATACCCCATAATGACATCACAATACCCCATAATGACATCACAATACCCCATAATGACATCGCAATACCCCATAATGAGGTCACAATACCCCATAATGAGGTCACAATACCCCATAATAACGTCACAATACCCCATAATGCATCACAATACCCCATAAAAAAACAAAAATACTTTTTTTACATAAGTATTCAGACCCTTTGCTGTGAGACTCTAAATTGATCTGTAAAATGTGGAAAAAGTCTAGGGGTCTGAATACTTTCTGAAGGCCCTGTATCTCTCTGCCTGGGATTACTTTGGAACACATTTCCAACATTAAAATCCCTAGGAGTTGATTGGCTGGTGTTTTTACAGTATTTCATGTCCAACAGAACACTTGGGGGGCTGTCAGTTTCTGTCTGGTGTGGATTAATACATTATTGTTATTCTCAGTCAACAGGGAACGGAGTGGAGCAGGAACGGAGACAAGGTCTGGGACAGGGTCTGGGACAGGGTCTGGGACAGGGTCGGGGACAGGGTCGGGGACAGGGTCAGGGACAGGGTCTGGGACAGGGCCTGGGACAGGGTCTGGGACAGGGTCTGAGACAGGGTCGGGGACAGGGTCTGAGACAGGGTCTGGGACAGGGTCTGGGACAGGGTCAGGGTTGGGGACAGGGTCGGGGACAGGGTCGGGGAGGACACTGTCCTACTGCCTCCTTTCTGCAGAGAACGACATCTTCAGAGTACCCTGGGAGGATGTAGTACACCCTCAGTTCATTAACAGACCCACGGCCATGGTGGCTGCACCTATCAGAGTCCCTACCAAGGGAGAAGGGGACGGGGGGAGGGAACAGGACGTCTTCAAGCCTTCGGATAGGGCCAGACGCATTTTGATTGACACATCCAAGGCCCAATGTGGAGAGAGTACGGAGGTGAAGCTCCTGCCACGGTTGAGACAGCCTATCGAGACCAGGGACGATGGGAAAGCAGCAGGAGAAGACGCTGAGGGAGAGTATGTTGAACTGGAAGAGATCTCTCTACCGCGCTTCTCTCCTCAGAAAGGATCCTTAACACAGTCTGTTAGTCTGAACTACAGGAACCTGCGTAAACCCTGGACTACAGCCCGACACCCCCCCAAAGCAACCCCCTCCCAGCCCGTTCATGCCCCGGTGAAAAGCAGCACTTTCTCCCAGTCCATGGTGTGTTCCAGACTCATCGAGGAATACCTGAACAACGACGTGTTTTCCCCTGTCATCCTCACCCCAACGGCCCCCACCTCCCCAACGGCCCCCACCTCCCCAACGGCCCCCACGGGCCCCATGGCCCCCACGGGCCCCATGGCCCCCACCTCCCCATGGCCCCCACCTCCCCTACGGCCCCCACCTCCCCAACGGCCCCCACCTCCCCCACGGCCCCCACCTCCCCCATGGCCCCCCACCTCCCCCATGGCCCCCACCTCCCCAACGGCCCCCACCCCCCCATGGCCCCCACCTCCCCAACGGCCCCCACCTCCCTTACGGCCCCCTCGGGCCCCATGGCCCCCACCTCCCCTACGGCCCCCACCTCCCCTATGGCCCCCACGGCCCCCATGGCCCCCACCTCCCCACGGCCCCCACCTCCCCTACGGCCCCCACCTCCCCTACGGCCCCCACCTCCCCAACGGCCCCCACCTCCCCAACGGCCCCCACGGGCCCCATGGCCCCCACCTCCCCTACGGCCCCCACGGGCCCCACCTCCCCAACGGCCCCCACCTCCCCTACGGCCCCCACGGGCCCCATGGCCCCCACCTCCCCTACGGCCCCCATGGCCCCCACCTCCCCTACGGTCCCCACCTCCCCTACGACCAGAGAGGGGGTCAGCGGTGAGGGGACAGCGTCGGACCGTACAGAAGGTAACGCTGCTCGTCTCCAGAGGCTAACACAACGTGTCTCTGAGCGTGTGTCTGAGTCTCACTGGTCAGTGTGTGACGGCACAGCCCTATCAGTGGAGGAGGTGTTAACCCAGTCACACAGTATAGTGGAGAGGGAAGAGTCTCTCAGTCACCCTCAGACTGACAGCATTGTTCACAGTGAGGAGACAGACAGAGTCCCAGAAGAGACAGGAACAGGGGAGGAGGTGGAGGAGAGGAGGGATAGGGGTTCAGAAACCAGGGCAGAGACAGAGGAGAGGAGGGATAGTGGTTCAGAAACCAGGACAGAGACAGAGGAGAGGAGGGATAGGGGTTCAGAAACCAGGACAGAGGAGAGGAGGGATAGGGGTTCAGAAACCAGGACAGAGACAGAGGAGAGGAGGGATAGTGGTTCTGAAACCAGGACAGAGACAGAGGAGAGGAGGGATAGTGGTTCAGAAACCAGGACAGAGGAGAGGAGGGATAGTGGTTCAGAAACCAGGACAGAGACAGAGGAGAGGGATAGTGGTTCAGAAACCAGGACAGAGACAGAGGAGAGAAGGGATAGGGGTTCAGAAACCAGGACAGAGACAGAGGAGAGGAGGGATAGTGGTTCAGAAACCAGGACAGAGACAGAGGAGAGGAGGGATAGTGGTTCAGAAACCAGGACAGAGACAGAGGAGAGGAGGGATAAGGGTTCAGAAACCAGGACAGAGACAGAGGAGAGGAGGGATAAGGGTTCAGATACCAGGACAGAGACAGAGGAGAGGAGGGATAAGGGATCAGAAACCAGGACAGAGGAGAGGAGGGATAAGGGTTCAGAAACCAGGACAGAGGAGAGGAGGGATAAGGGTTCAGAAACCAGGACAGAGACAGAGGGGGATCGGGGTTCAGAAACCAGGACAGAGGAGAGGAGGGATAGGGGTTCAGAAACCAGGACAGAGGAGAGGGATAGGGGTTCAGAAACCAGGACAGAGACAGAGGAGAGGAGGGATAGGGGTTCAGAAACCAGGACAGAGACAGAGGAGAGGAGGGATAAGGGTTCAGAAACCAGGACAGAGACAGAGGAGGGGGATAGGGGTTCAGAAACCAGGACAGAGACAGAGGAGAGGAGGGATAGGGGTTCAGAAACCAGGACAGAGGAGAGGAGGGATAAGGGTTCAGAAACCAGGACAGAGACAGAGGGGGATCGGGGTTCAGAAACCAGGACAGAGGAGAGGAGGGATAGGGGTTCAGAAACCAGGACAGAGGAGAGGGATAGGGGTTCAGAAACCAGGACAGAGACAGAGGAGAGGAGGGATAGGGGTTCAGAAACCAGGACAGAGACAGAGGAGAGGAGGGATAAGGGTTCAGAAACCAGGACAGAGACAGAGGGGGATAGGGGTTCAGAAACCAGGACAGAGACAGAGGAGAGGAGGGATAGGGGTTCAGAAACCAGGACAGAGACAGAGGATAGGAGGGATAGGGGTTCAGAAACCAGGACAGAGACAGAGGAGAGGAGGGATAGGGGTTCAGAAACCAGGACAGAGGAGAGGAGGGATAAGGGTTCAGAAACCAGGACAGAGACAGAGGAGAGGAGGGATAAGGGTTCAGAAACCAGGACAGAGACAGAAACCAGGACAGAGGAGAGGAGGGATAAGGGTTCAGAAACCAGGACAGAGACAGAGGAGAGGAGGGATAAGGGTTCAGAAACCAGGACAGAGACAGAGGAGAGGAGTAGCCATGTTGGCATCAGTGAGACAGAGACAGAGGAGAGGAGTAGCCATGTTGGCATCAGTGAGACAGAGACAGAGGAGAGGAGTAGCCATGTTGGCATCAGTGAGACAGAGACAGAGGAGAGGAGTAGCCATGTTGGCATCAGTGAGACAGAGACAGAGGAGAGGAGTAGCCATGTTGGCATCTTACAGGTGGTTGACACCGGTGAGACAGACTCTCACCATGATGACCCTGAGGTCTCCACCGGCCAATCAGACACTCCCCAAGGAGAGGACCAGACACTGAACACTCTGACCGAGACTCTCATACACTTAGCCCCCACTCCCACTCCCACTGACCACCAAACACCAACGCACTACACACCTTCCACTGAATCAGAGACTGAGAGACCGGAGGACAAGGAGGAGGAGGAGGAGATGGAGCAAGAGGAAGAGGAAGAGAACCACTCAGATACTGAGCCCCAAGAGAAAGAAGAGACAGGTACATATCTCTCCCTCCTTCATCCCTCGTTCATCCCTAAATCATCCACCATCCTCCCTTCATCCCTCGTTCATCCCTAAATCATCCACCATCCTCCCTCCATCCCTCGTTCATCCCTAAATCATCCACCATCCTCCCTCCATCCCTCGTTCATCCCTAAATCATCCACCATCCTCCCTAAATCATCCACCATCCTCCCTAAATCATCCACCATCCTCCCGTTCTGCACTGCTGCTTACCCCCCCTGCAAATACTTCTCCTGTTTAGCAGTCACTCCTGTTTAGCAGTCACTCCTGTTTAGCAGTCACACCTGTTTAGCAGTCACACCTGTTTAGCAGTCAGTCACCCCTGTTTAGCAGTCACCCTGTTTAGCAGTCACTCCTGTTTAGCAGTCACCCCTGTTTAGCATAGCAGTCACTCCTGTTTTAGCAGTCCTCCTGTTTAGCAGTCACCCTGTTTAGCAGTCACTCCTGTTTAGCATAGCAGTCACTCCTGTTTAGCAGTCACTCCTGTTTAGCAGTCACTCCTGTTTAGCAGTCACCTGTTTAGCAGTCACCCCTGTTTAGCATAGCAGTTCCTGTTTAGCAGTCACCCTGTTTAGCATAGCAGTCACTCCTGTTTTGCAGTCACTCCTGTTTAGCATAGCAGTCACTCCTGTTTAGCAGTCACTCCTGTTTAGCAGTCACTCCTGTTTAGCAGTCACTCCTGTTTAGCATAGCAGTCACTCCTGTTTAGCAGTCACTCCTGTTTAGCATAGCAGTCACTCCTGTTTAGCAGTCACTCCTGTTTAGCAGTCACTCCTGTTTAGCAGTCAGTCACTCCTGTTTAGCAGTCACTCCTGTTTTGCAGTCACTCCTGTTTAGCAGTCACTCCTGTTTAGCATAGCAGTCACTCCTGTTTTAGCAGTCACTCCTGTTTAGCAGTCACTCCTGCAGCAGTCACTCCTGTTTAGCAGTCACTCCACAGTCACTCCTGTTTAGCAGTCACCCCTGTTTAGCATAGCAGTCACTCCTGTTTAGCAGTCACTCCTGTTTAGCATAGCAGTCACTCCTGTTTAGCAGTCACACCTGTTTAGCATAGCAGTCACTCCTGTTTAGCAGTCACTCCTGTTTAGCATAGCAGTCACTCCTGTTTAGCATAGCAGTCACTCCTGTTTAGCAGTCACACCTGTTTAGCAGTCACTCCTGTTTAGCAGTCACTCCTGTTTAGCAGTCACCCCTGTTTAGCAGTCACTCCTGTTTAGCAGTCACTCCTGTT
>NW_027040382.1:188509-216009 GCF_034236695.1 Oncorhynchus nerka | reverse complement strand
GTGTGTTGTAATGGAGAGACTGATCTGATCTCACTGTAGGAGACGATAGAGGTTTAGTGTGTTGTAATGGAGAGACTGATCTGATCTGATCTCACTGTAGGAGACGATAGAGGTTTAGTGTGTTGTAATGGAGAGTCTGATCTGATCTGACTGTAGGAGACGATAGAGGTTTAGTGTGTTGTAATGGAGAGACTGGTCTGATCTGATCTCACTGTAGGAGACGATAGAGGTTTAGTGTGTTGTAATGGAGAGACTGATCTGATCTGATCTCACTGTAGGAGACGATAGAGGTTTAGTGTGGTGTAATGGAGAGACTGATCTGATCTGATCTCACTGTAGGAGACGATAGAGGTTTAGTGTGTTGTAATGGAGAGACTGATCTGATCTGACTGTAGGAGACGATAGAGGTTTAGTGTGTTGTAATGGAGAGACTGATCTGATCTGATCTCACTGTAGGAGACGATAGAGGTTTAGTGTGTTGTAATGGAGAGACTGATCTGATCTCACTGTAGGAGACGATAGAGGTTTAGTGTGGTGTAATGGAGAGACTGATCTGATCTGACTGTAGGAGACGATAGAGGTTTAGTGTGTTGTAATGGAGAGACTGATCTGATCTCACTGTAGGAGACGATAGAGGTTTAGTGTGTTGTAATGGAGAGACTGATCTGATCTCACTGTAGGAGACGATAGAGGTTTAGTGTGTTGTAATGGAGAGACTGATCTGATCTGACTGTAGGAGACGATAGAGGTTTAGTGTGTTGTAATGGAGAGACTGATCTGATCTCACTGTAGGAGACGATAGAGGTTTAGTGTGTTGTAATGGAGAGACTGATCTGATCTCACTGTAGGAGACGATAGAGGTTTAGTGTGTTGTAATGGAGAGACTGATCTGATCTGATCTCACTGTAGGAGACGATAGAGGTTTAGTGTGTTGTAATGGAGAGACTGATCTGATCTGATCTCACTGTAGGAGACGATAGAGGTTTAGTGTGTTGTAATGGAGAGACTGATCTGATCTGATCTCACTGTAGGAGACGATAGAGGTTTAGTGTGGTGTAATGGAGAGACTGATCTGATCTGATCTCACTGTAGGAGACGATAGAGGTTTAGTGTGTTGTAATGGAGAGTCTGATCTGATCTGACTGTAGGAGACGATAGAGGTTTAGTGTGTTGTAATGGAGAGACTGGTCTGATCTGATCTCACTGTAGGAGACGATAGAGGTTTAGTGTGTTGTAATGGAGAGACTGATCTGATCTCACTGTAGGAGACGATAGAGGTTTAGTGTGTTGTAATGGAGACACTGATCTGATCTGATCTCACTGTAGGAGACGATAGAGGTTTAGTGTGTTGTAATGGAGAGACTGATCTGATCTGATCTCACTGTAGGAGACGATAGAGGTTTAGTGTGTTGTAATGGAGAGACTGATCTGATCTGATCTCACTGTAGGAGACGATAGAGGTTTAGTGTGTTGTAATGGAGAGACTGATCTGATCTGACTGTAGGAGACGATAGAGGTTTAGTGTGGTGTAATGGAGAGACTGATCTGATCTGATCTCACTGTAGGAGACGATAGAGGTTTAGTGTGTTGTAATGGAGAGTCTGATCTGATCTGACTGTAGGAGACGATAGAGGTTTAGTGTGTTGTAATGGAGAGACTGATCTGATCTCACTGTAGGAGACGATAGAGGTTTAGTGTGTTGTAATGGAGAGACTGATCTGATCTCACTGTAGGAGACGATAGAGGTTTAGTGTGTTGTAATGGAGAGACTGATCTGATCTGATCTCACTGTAGGAGACGATAGAGGTTTAGTGTGTTGTAATGGAGAGACTGGTCTGATCTGATCTCACTGTAGGAGACGATAGAGGTTTAGTGTGTTGTAATGGAGAGTCTGATCTGATCTCACTGTAGGAGACGATAGAGGTTTAGTGTGTTGTAATGGAGAGACTGATCTGATCTGACTGTAGGAGACGATAGAGGTTTAGTGTGTTGTAATGGAGAGACTGATCTGATCTGATCTCACTGTAGGAGACGATAGAGGTTTAGTGTGGTGTAATGGAGAGACTGATCTGATCTGACTGTAGGAGACGATAGAGGTTTAGTGTGTTGTAATGGAGAGACTGATCTGATCTGATCTGACTGTAGGAGACGATAGAGGTTTAGTGTGTTGTAATGGAGAGACTGATCTGATCTGATCTGACTGTAGGAGACGATAGAGGTTTAGTGTGTTGTAATGGAGAGACTGATCTGATCTGACTGTAGGAGACGATAGAGGTTTAGTGTGTTGTAATGGAGAGACTGATCTGATCTCACTGTAGGAGACGATAGAGGTTTAGTGTGTTGTAATGGAGAGACTGATCTGATCTCACTGTAGGAGACGATAGAGGTTTAGTGTGTTGTAATGGAGAGACTGATCTGATCTCACTGTAGGAGACGATAGAGGTTTAGTGTGTTGTAATGGAGAGACTGATCTGATCTCACTGTAGGAGACGATAGAGGTTTAGTGTGTTGTAATGGAGAGACTGATCTGATCTCACTGTAGGAGACGATAGAGGTTTAGTGTGTTGTAATGGAGAGACTGATCTGATCTCACTGTAGGAGACGATAGAGGTTTAGTGTGTTGTAATGGAGAGACTGATCTGATCTGACTGTAGGAGACGATAGAGGTTTAGTGTGTTGTAATGGAGAGACTGATCTGATCTCACTGTAGGAGACGATAGAGGTTTAGTGTGTTGTAATGGAGAGACTGATCTGATCTCACTGTAGGAGACGATAGAGGTTTAGTGTGTTGTAATGGAGAGACTGATCTGATCTGATCTGACTGTAGGAGACGATAGAGGTTTAGTGTGTTGTAATGGAGAGACTGATCTGATCTCACTGTAGGAGACGATAGAGGTTTAGTGTGTTGTAATGGAGAGACTGATCTGATCTCACTGTAGGAGACGATAGAGGTTTAGTGTGTTGTAATGGAGAGACTGATCTGATCTGATCTGACTGTAGGAGACGATAGAGGTTTAGTGTGTTGTAATGGAGAGACTGATCTGATCTCACTGTAGGAGACGATAGAGGTTTAGTGTGTTGTAATGGAGAGACTGATCTGATCTCACTGTAGGAGACGATAGAGGTTTAGTGTGTTGTAATGGAGAGACTGATCTGATCTCACTGTAGGAGACGATAGAGGTTTAGTGTGTTGTAATGGAGAGACTGATCTGATCTCACTGTAGGAGACGATAGAGGTTTAGTGTGTTGTAATGGAGAGACTGATCTGATCTCACTGTAGGAGACGATAGAGGTTTAGTGTGTTGTAATGGAGAGACTGATCTGATCTCACTGTAGGAGACGATAGAGGTTTAGTGTGTTGTAATGGAGAGACTGATCTGATCTGACTGTAGGAGACGATAGAGGTTTAGTGTGTTGTAATGGAGAGACTGATCTGATCTCACTGTAGGAGACGATAGAGGTTTAGTGTGTTGTAATGGAGAGACTGATCTGATCTCACTGTAGGAGACGATAGAGGTTTAGTGTGGTGTAATGGAGAGACTGATCTGATCTGACTGTAGGAGACGATAGAGGTTTAGTGTGTTGTAATGGAGAGACTGGTCTGATCTGATCTCACTGTAGGAGACGATAGAGGTTTAGTGTGTTGTAATGGAGAGACTGATCTGATCTCACTGTAGGAGACGATAGAGGTTTAGTGTGTTGTAATGGAGAGACTGATCTGATCTGACTGTAGGAGACGATAGAGGTTTAGTGTGTTGATGCCTGGATGTAAGAAAGGATTTATATATATTTATAAAGGTTTACAAGAACTGTTTTAGTGATGTATATATGTTAAGAAATGTTTATAAAGTGTGTATGACTTGTATCAAGGTTGTGTTCCATGCCAGTCAGTCAGTGACTAGTTGTCAGTCAGTGACTATCTGTCTCTTTCTCCATCCAGGCCCCATTCAGCCAGAGGAACCTGTGTTAAAATCCTGTTCCGTGGACAAGCCATCCACTGAAACTAACCACAGAGACCCAGAACTACAACAGACCCCAGCAGTGATGTTTCCAGCCCAGCTAACCCAGTCCCCAGCCCAGCTAACCCAGTCCCCAGCCCAGTTAACCCAGTCCCCAGCCCAGCTAACCCAGTCCCCAGCCCAGTTAACTAGGTCCTACTCCCAGTCCTGCCAGTTAACCCAGTCCCCAGCCCAGTTAACCCAGTCCCCAGCCCAGTTAACCCAGTCCCCAGCCCAGTTAACCAGGTCCTACTCCCAGTCCAGCCAGTTAACCCAGTCCCCAGCCCAGTTAACCAGGTCCTACTCCCAGTCCAGCCAGTGCTCCCAGTCTTCAGTCTTTCCTAAGTCCCAGACACTGACAGAGGCCCACAACATCAATGCTGCTGTCCTGAGTTCTGGGGTGCTCTGTCTGCCTGGTGAGTAGAACAGCCCTCTGGAAACACACAAGATGTTATATATATATATATATGTCATGTCCAACCAGGCTGGTTTGAGGAGGTAACGGTGATTCTGATCTGATCTGAGACCAGTTACTACCACGGTGATTCTGTCTGATCTGATCTGAGACCAGTTACTACCACGGTGATTCTGTCTGATCTGATCTGAGACCAGTTACTACCACGGTGATTCTGTCTGATCTGATCTGAGACCAGATACTACCACGGTGATTCTGTCTGATCTGATCTGAGACCAGTTACTACCACGGTGATTCTGTCTGATCTGATCTGAGACCAGTTACTACCACGGTGATTCTGTCTGGTCTGATCTGAGACCAGTTACTACCACGGTGATTCTGTCTGATCTGAGACCAGTTACTACCACGGTGATTCTGTCTGATCTGATCTGAGACCAGTTACTACCACGGTGATTCTGTCTGATCGGATCTGAGACCAGTTACTACCACGGTGATTCTGTCTGATCTGATCTGAGACCAGTTACTACCACGGTGATTCTGTCTTGATGTGACTAGCTGGTAAAAACACGATCTGATCTGAGACCAGTTTCTACCACGCGCTAGACATCCTGTTTGTGTGTTTGTCTCAGGAACAAGAGATAGGGGAGGTCGAGCCCTGGTGACCGTGACCACGAGGAACACCGGCTGGTTGAACCCCAGCTGTGACTGTGGAGAACTGGTCAGAATCCTGGTCTACTACTACACAATGCTCAGGTACTGTTACACACACACACACACACAGACACAGACACACACACACACCT
The DNA here is from genome assembly GCF_034236695.1 of Oncorhynchus nerka. NCBI lineage: Eukaryota > Metazoa > Chordata > Actinopteri > Salmoniformes > Salmonidae > Oncorhynchus > Oncorhynchus nerka. Next base: position 210,793 of record NW_027040382.1, on the reverse strand, counting down.
GACACTACGGTTCTGATATCTCCTGACACTACGGTTCTGATATCTCCTGACACTACGGTTCTGATAGCTCCTGACACTACGGTTCTGATAGCTCCTGACACTACGGTTCTGATATCTCCTGACACTACGGTTCTGATATCTCCTGATACTACGGTTCTGATATCTCCTGACACTACGGTTCTGATATCTCCTGACACTACGGTTCTGATATCTCCTGATACTACGGTTCTGATAGCTCCTGATACTACGGTTCTGACATTACGGTTCTGATAGCTCCTGACACTACGGTTCTGACACTACGGTTCTGATATCTCCTGACACTACTACGGTTCTGATATCTCCTGACACTACGGTTCTGATATCTCCTGATACTACGGTTCTGATATCTCCTGACACTACGGTTCTGATAGCTTCTGACACTAAGGTTCTGATAGCTCCTGACACTACGGTTCTGATATCTCCTGACACTACGGTTCTGATAGCTCCTGACACTACGGTTCTGATAGCTCCTGACACTACGGTTCTGACACTACGGTTCTGATAGCTCCTGACACTACGGTTCTGATAGCTCCTGATACTACGGTTCTGATATCTCCTGCACTACGGTTCTGATAGCTCCTGATACTACGGTTCTGATATCTCCTGACACTACGGTTCTGATATATCCTGATACTACGGTTCTGATAGCTTCTGACACTAAGGTTCTGATAGCTCCTGACACTACGGTTCTGATATCTCCTGACACTACGGTTCTGACACTACGGTTCTGATAGCTCCTGATACTACGGTTCTGATAGCTCCTGACACTACGGTTCTGATAGCTCCTGACACTACTACGGTTCTGATAGCTCCTGACACTACGGTTCTGATATCTCCTGACACTACGGTTCTGATATCTCCTGACACTACGGTTCTGATAGCTCCTGACACTACGGTTCTGATAGCTCCTGACACTATGGTTCTGATAGCTCCTGACACTACGGTTCTGATAGCTCCTGACACTACTACGGTTCTGACACTACGGTTCTGACACTACGGTTCTGACATCTCCTGACACTACGGTTCTGACACTACGGTTCTGATAGCTCCTGACACTACGGTTCTGATAGCTCCTGACACTACGGTTCTGATAGCTCCTGACACTACGGTTCTGATACTACGGTTCTGATAGCTCCTGACACTACGGTTCTGATAGCTCCTGACACTACGGTTCTGACACTACGGTTCTGATAGCTTCTAACACTACGGTTCTGATAGCTCCTGACACTACGGTTCTGATAGCTCCTGACACTACGGTTCTGATAGCTCCTGACACTACGGTTCTGATATCTCCTGACACTACGGTTCTGATATCTCCTGACACTACGGTTCTGATAGCTCCTGACACTACGGTTCTGATAGCTCCTGACACTACGGTTCTGATAGCTCCTGACACTACTACGGTTCTGACACTACGGTTCTGACACTACAGTTCTGATATCTCCTGACACTACGGTTCTGACACTACGGTTCTGATATCTCCTGACACTACGGTTCTGACACTATGGTTCTGATAGCTCCTGACACTACGGTTCTGATAGCTCCTGACACTACTGTTCTGACACTACGGTTCTGATACTACGGTTCTGATAGCTCCTGACACTACGGTTCTGATAGCTCCTGACACTACGGTTCTGACACTACGGTTCTGATAGCTTCTAACACTACGGTTCTGATAGCTCCTGACACTACGGTTCTGATAGCTCCTGACACTACGGTTCTGATAGCTCCTGACACTGCGGTTCTGATAGCTCCTGACACTACTACGGTTCTGATATCTCCTGACACTACGGTTCTGACACTACGGTTCTGATAGCTCCTGATACTACGGTTCTGATAGCTCCTGACACTACGGTTCTGATAGCTCCTGACACTACTACGGTTCTGACACTACGGTTCTGACACTACAGTTCTGATATCTCCTGACACTACGGTTCTGACACTACGGATCTGATATCTCCTGACACTACGGTTCTGACACTACGGTTCTGATAGCTCCTGATACTACAGTTCTGACACTACGGTTCTGATAGCTCCTGATACTACGGTTCTGACACTATGGTTCTGATAGCTCCTGACACTACTACGGTTCTGATAACTCCTGACACTACGGTTCTGATAGCTCCTGACACTACGGTTCTGATAGCTCCTGACACTACGGTTCTGACACTACGGTTCTGATAGCTCCTGACACTACGGTTCTGACACTACGGTTCTGACACTACGGTTCTGATAGCTTCTAACACTACGGTTCTGATAGCTCCTGACACTACGGTTCTGATAGCTCCTGACACTACGGTTCTGATAGCTCCTGACACTACTACGGTTCTGACACTACGGTTCTGATAGCTCCTGACACTACTATGGTTCTGATATCTCCTGACACTACTACGGTTCTGACATTACTACGGTTCTGATAGCTCCTGACACTACTACGGTTCTGATATCTCCTGACACTACTACGGTTCTGATATCTCCTGACACTACGGTTCTGATAGCTCCTGATACTACGGTTCTGATAGCTCCTGACACTACTACGGTTCTGACACTACTACGGTTCTGATATCTCCTGACACTACGGTTCTGACACTACTATGGTTCTGATAGCTCCTGACACTACTACGGTTCTGATATCTCCTGACACTACGGTTCTGATATCTCCTGACACTACTACGGTTCTGACACTACTACGGTTCTGATAGCTCCTGACACTACGGTTCTGATAGCTTGAACAGTGCTGAAGAGCTTACTGTTGTGGCCTGAGTCTCTGTCTCTGATGTCATATCCTGTGTGTTACAGGAAGGAGGTGCGTTCCCTAGGGTTGACAGTCCTAGTAGACTCTCGGCGGTGCTCCCCTGTCCCTGCTCTGTTCAGCGCCTTCAACATACTTCAGGTAAGACACTGTCGAACAGGAAGCCAGAGTGTTTACTGACACGGGCAAACAGGAAACCAGGGAACAGTGTTTACTGACACGGTCAAACAGGAAACCAGGGAAACAGGAAACCAGGGAACAGTATTTACAGACACGGTCAAACAGGAAACCAGGGGACAGTATTTACAGACACGGTCAAACAGGAAACAGTGTTTAGAGACACGGTCAAACAGGAAACCAGGGAACAGTGTTTACAGACACGGTCAAACAGGAAACCAGGGAACAGTGTTTACTGACACGGTCAAACAGGAAACCAGGGAACAGTGTTTACAGACACGGTCAAACAGGAAACCAGGGAACAGTGTTTACTGACACGGTCAAACAGGAAACCAGGGAACAGTGTTTACTGACACAGTCAAACAGGAAACCAGAGGACAGTGTTTACAGACACGGTCAAACAGGAAACCAGGGAACAGTATTTACAGACACGGTCAAACAGGAAACCAGGGAACAGTATTTACAGACACGGTCAAACAGGAAACCAGGGAACAGTGTTTACTGACACGGTCAAACAGGAAACCAGGGAACAGTATTTACAGACACGGTCAAACAGGAAACCAGGGAACAGTGTTTACTGACACGGTCAAACAGGAAACCAGGGAACAGTATTTACAGACACGGTCAAACAGGAAACCAGGGAACAGTGTTTACTGACACGGTCAAACAGGAAACCAGGGAACAGTGTTTACTGACACGGTCAAACAGGAAACCAGGGAACAGTGTTTACTGACACGGTCAAACAGGAAACCAGAGGACAGTGTTTACTGACACGGTCAAACATGAAACCAGGGAACAGTGTTTACTGACACGGTCAAACAGGAAACCAGGGAACAGTGTTTACTGACACGGTCAAACAGGAAACCAGAGGACAGTGTTTACTGACACGGTCAAACAGGAAACCAGGGGACAGTGTTTACAGACACGGTCAAACAGGAAACAGTGTTTACTGACACGGTCAAACAGGAAACCAGGGGACAGTGTTTATAGACACGGTCAAACAGGAAACAGTGTTTAGAGACACGGTCAAACAGGAAACCAGAGTGTTTACTGACACGGTCAAACAGGAAACCAGAGTGTTTACTGACACGGTCAAACAGGAAACCAGGGATCAGTGTTTACTGACACGGTCAAACAGGAAACAGTGTTTACTGACACGGTCAAACAGGAAACAGTGTTTACTGACACGGTCAAACAGGAAACCAGGGAACAGGTTCTGGTGAAAGGAAAAACTCAGGTCCTGTGTGGTTCTGTTGGTGCAGCATGGCTCTTTCACCGTCAGGGTTGTGGGTTTGATTCCCACAGGAGACCAGTATAAACATGTATGTACTCACTACTGTAAGTGTCTCTAAATGACTCTCTACTGTAAGTGTCTGGATCAGAGAGTCTATTAAATGACTCTCTACTGTAAGTGTCTGGATCAGAGAGTCTGTTAAATGACTCACTACTGTGTCTCTGGACCAGAGAGTCTATTAAATGACTCTCTACTGTAAGTCTCTATGGATCAGAGAGTCTGTTAAATGACTCTCTACTGTAAGTCTCTCTGGATCAGAGAGTCTGTTAAATGACTCTCTACTGTAAGTGTCTCTGGATCAGAGAGTCTGTTAAATGAATCTCTACTGTAAGTGTCTCTGGATCAGAGAGTCTGTTAAATGACTCACTACTGTAAATCTCTCTGGATAAGAGTCTGTTAAATGACTCACTACTGTAAATCTCTCTGGATCAGAGAGTCTGTTAAATGACTCACTACTGTAAATCTCTCTGGATCAGAGAGTCTGTTAAATTACTCTACTGTAAGTATCTCTGGATAAGAGAGTCTGTTAAATTACTCTCTACTGTAAATCTCTCTGGATCAGAGAGTCTGTTAAATGACTCTCTACTGTAAGTCTCTCTGGATCAGAGAGTCTGGTAAATGACTCACTACTGTAAGTCTCTCTGGATAAGAGAGTCTGTTAAATGACTCACTACTGTAAGTCTCTGGATCAGAGAGTCTGTTAAATGACTCACTACTGTAAGTCTCTGGATCAGAGAGTCTGTTAAATGACTCTACTGTAAGTATCTCTGGATAAGAGAGTCTGTTAAATGACTCACTACTGTAAGTCTCTGGATCAGAGAGTCTGTTAAATGACTCACTACTGTAAGTCTCTGGATAAGAGAGTCTGTTAAATGACTCTACTGTAAGTATCTCTGGATAAGAGAGTCTGTTAAATGACTCTCTACTGTAAGTGTCTCTGGATCAGAGAGTCTGTTAAATGTAGAAACAGCTCGTTGTGGTCATGGAGTCTGTTTGTAATCAGGATGCCTTTGTCCTCCAACCGTTCCACTTGGTGGTTGTCTAGTGGCCACTCTGCAGCCTCCACTCCGTCTCCAATTTAAGTAGGAATAGACTGTGAGAGGACTTCATTACTGCCATGCAGTTCTGTGTATAATCACTCTGCTCTGTTCAAGTTGTCTCTTGAAGCTACGGTGGTGTCAGACACCGGGACACAACAACGCCGTTAGCTTCAGTCATTCTCTCTACAATGTCATTTAGAGAACCTCTGAGTGCTCCGTCTGTCTGATGTTGTGAGGGTTCTAGAACTGAGTGCTCTGTCTGTATGATGTTGGGAGGGTTCTAGAACTGAGTGCTCTGTATGATGTTGGGAGGGTTCTAGAACATGGTGAGTGCTCCGTCTGTATGATGTTGGGAGGGTTCTAGAACGTGGTGAGTGCTCTGTCTGTATGATGTTGGGAGGGTTCTAGAACATGGTGAGTGCTCCGTCTGTTTGATGTTGTGAGGGTTCTAGAACATGGTGAGTGCTCCGTCTGTCTGTTTGATGTTGTGAGGGTTCTAGAACATGGTGAGTGCTCTGTCTGTATGATGTTGGGAGGGTTCTAGAACATGGTGAGTGCTCCGTCTGTCTGTTTGATGTTGTGAGGGTTCTAGAACATGGTGAGTGCTCCATCTGTCTGTCTGATGTTGTGAGGGTTCTAGAACACATGTGTCCTTCCCTCCATTCCAGGTCACTGCTAACAATGACAGTTGAGCAGGGTTATCACCCTCAGCCACAGAGGTCCATCCCTTAATGTAGCCCCTCACCAGACCTCCTGGTCCCACAGGGAATAGCACCCCCGTCCCAACACACAATGTCTCCACATAGCATCATCTTATTACTGGGTCTAAGGGCCTGACACCTCGACTGTGTCCCAAATGGCACCCTATTCCCTTCATAGTGCTCTACTTTAGACCAGTACTGTCCCTATCCTGGCCTGGCCACAGTCTCTGGCTTTGATACATTGCTCACTAATTGATTTGACCACAATGGCTGCTGTGATGGTCACTGTGGACAATTTGATTCCTGTTTTCTCCTGTTTGTTCGATGGTGGACATGATTTGGTCTCCTGTCAATTTGGATTTCTGTCTGTAGTAAAGACCTTTTGTGGGGAAAACTCATTCTGATTGGCTGGGCCTGGCTCCCCCAGTGGGTGGACCCTGGCTCCCCAGTGAGTGGGCCCTGGCTCCCCCAGTAGGTGGACCCTATATACAGGGTATTACGGTACAGAGTCAATGTGGAGGCTATATACAGGGGGTACCGGTACGGAGTCAATGTGGAGGCTATATACAGGGTATTACGGTACAGAGTCAGTGTGGAGGCTATATACAGGGTATTACGGTACAGAGTCAATGTGGAGGCTATATACAGGGTATTACGGTACAGAGTCAATGTGGAGGCTATATACAGGGGGTACAGGTACGGAGTCAATGTGGAGGCTATATACAGGGTATTACGGTACAGAGTCAGTGTGGAGGCTATATACAGGGTATTACGGTACAGAGTCAATGTGGAGGCTATATACAGGGTATTACGGTACAGAGTCAGTGTGGAGGCTATATACAGGGTATTACGGTACAGAGTCAGTGTGGAGGCTATATACAGGGTATTACGGTACAGAGTCAATGTGGAGGCTATATACAGGGTATTACGGTACAGAGTCAGTGTGGAGGCTATATACAGGGTATTACGGTACAGAGTCAGTGTGGAGGCTATATACAGGGTATTACGGTACAGAGTCAGTGTGGAGGCTATATACAGGGTATTAAATCAAATTTTATTTGTCACATACACATGGTTAGCAGATGTTAATGCGAGTGTAGCGAAATGCTTGTGCTTCTAGTTCCAACAATGCAGTAATAACCAACAAGTAATCTAACTAACAATTCCAAAACTACTGTCTTATACACAGTGTAAGGGGATAAAGAATATGTACATAAGGATATATGAATGAGTGATGGTACAGAGCAGCATAGGCAAGATACAGTAGATGGTATCGAGTACACATATTACGGTACAGAGTCAATGTGGAGGCTATATACAGGGTATTACGGTACAGAGTCAATGTGGAGGCTATATACAGGGTATTACGGTACAGAGTCAATGTGGAGGCTATATACAGGGTATTACGGTACAGAGTCAATGTGGAGGCTATATACAGGGTATTACGGTACAGAGTCAATGTGGAGGCTATATACAGGTGTTACGGTACAGAGTCAATGTGGAGGCTATATACAGGGTATTACGGTACAGAGTCAGTGTGGAGACTATATACAGGGTATTACGGTACAGAGTCAACGTGGAGGCTATATACAGGGTATTACGGTACAGAGTCAATGTGGAGGCTATATACAGAGTCAATGTGGAGGCTATATACAGGGGGTACTGGTACAGAGTCAATGTGGAGGCTATATACAGGGGGTACCGGTACAGAGTCAATGTGGAGGCTATATACAGGGGGTACTGGTACAGAGTCAATGTGGAGGCTATATACAGGGTATTACAGTACAGAGTCAATGTGGAGGCTATATACAGGGTATTACGGTACAGAGTCAGTGTGGAGGCTATATACAGGGTATTACGGTACAGAGTCAATGTGGAGGCTATATACAGGGTATTACGGTACAGAGTCAATGTGGAGGCTATATACAGGGGGTACTGGTACAGAGTCAGTGTGGAGGCTATATACAGGGTATTACGGTACAGAGTCAATGTGGAGGCTATATACAGGGTATTACGGTACAGAGTCAATGTGGAGGCTATATACAGGGTATTACGGTACAGAGTCAGTGTGGAGACTATATACAGGGTATTACGGTACAGAGTCAGTGTGGAGGCTATATACAGGGTATTACGGTCAGGTAAGACTTATTTCTTTATATGAACTGTAACTCAGTAAAAACTTGAAATTGTTGCATCTATATTTTAGAAGAGTATATTTCACATATATATTAACCTTTAGCGTCGTCCGGGTTTGGCCGGGGTAGCCCGGGTTTGGCCGGGGTAGGCCGTAGTCCGGGGTAGGCCAGAGTCCGGGGTAGGCCGTAGTCCGGGGTAGGCCGTAGTCCGGGGTAGGCCGTAGTCCGGGTTTGGCCGAGGTAGTCCGGGTTTGGCCGGGGTAGGCCGTAGGCCGGGTTTGGCCGGGGTAGGCCGGGTTTGGCCGGGGTAGGCCGAGTTTGGCCGGGGTAGGCCGTAGGCCGGGGTAGGCCGTAGTCCGGGGTAGGCCGTAGTCCGGGGTAGCCCGGGTTTGGCCGGGGTAGTCCGGGTTTGGCCGGGGTAGGCCGTAGCCCGGGTTTGGCCGGGGTAGCCCGGGTTTGGCCGGGGTAGGCCGTAGTCCGGGTTTGGCCGGGGTAGCCCGGGTTTGGCCGGGGTAGGCTGCCATTGTAAGAATTTGTTCTTAACTGACTTGCCTAGTTAAATAAATAAATCAAATCTGACTCATATTTTACTGAGCCCCATGAGTCACATGAGAAAACACACACACACACAAAACACACACACACACACACACACACACACACACACACACACAGTTTTCTCCTGAAGAGCATTGTACACCAGACCTGCTACTGTAGTTCACTGTTTTGTCTGATTCTAGGTCAGTCTTTGTTATTAATACTGTCTAGATCAGTGTTAGTTATGTTGACAGGTCAGTAATAGATAACAACAGTATCCAGATCAGTGTTAGTTATGTTGACAGGTCAGTAGATCAGTGTTAGTTATGTTGACAGGTCAGTAATAGATAACAACAGTATCCAGATCAGTGTTAGTTATGTTGACAGGTCAGTAATAGATAACAACAGTATCCAGATCAGTGTTAGTTATGTTGACAGGTCAGTAATAGATAACAACAGTATCCAGATCAGTGTTAGTTATGTTGACAGGTCGGTAATAGATAACAACAGTATCCAGATCAGTGTTAGTTATGTTGACAGGTCAGTAATAGATAACAACAGTATCCAGATCAGTGTTAGTTATGTTGACAGGTCAGTAGATAACAACAGTATCCAGATCAGTGTTAGTTATGTTGACAGGTCAGTAATAGATAACAACAGTATCCAGATCAGTGTTAGTTATGTTGACAGGTCAGTAATAGATAACAACAGTATCCAGATCAGTGTTAGTTATGTTGACAGGTCGGTAATAGATAACAACAGTATCCAGATCAGTGTTAGTTATGTTGACAGGTCAGTAATAGATAACAACAGTATCCAGATCAGTGTTAGTTATGTTGACAGGTCAGTAATAGATAACAACAGTATCCAGATCAGTGTTAGTTATGTTGACAGGTCAGTAATAGATAACAACAGTAACCAGATCAGTGTTAGTTATGTTGACAGGTCAGTAATAGATAACAACAGTGTCCAGATCAGTGTTAGTTATGTTGACAGGTCAGTAATAGATAACAACAGTATCCAGATCAGTGTTAGTTATGTTGACAGGTCAGTAATAGATAACAACAGTGTCCAGATCAGTGTTAGTTATGTTGACAGGTCAGTAATAGATAACAACAGTATCCAGATCAGTGTTAGTTATGTTGACAGGTCAGTAATAGATAACAACAGTATCCAGATCAGTGTTAGTTATGTTGACAGGTCAGTAATAGATAACAACAGTATCCAGATCAGTGTTAGTTATGTTGACAGGTCGGTAGGTCAGTGTTAGTTATGTTGACTGGTCAGTAGTTATGTTGATCAGTAATAGATAACTAACACTGATCTGGATACTGTTGTTATGTTGACAGGTCAGTAATAGATAACAACAGTATCCAGATCAGTGTTAGTTATGTTGACAGGTCAGTAATAGATAACAACAGTATCCAGATCAGTGTTAGTTATGTTGACAGGTCGGTAATAGATAACAACAGTATCCAGATCAGTGTTAGTTATGTTGACAGGTCAGTAATAGATAACAACAGTATCCAGATCAGTGTTAGTTATGTTGACAGGTCAGTAATAGATAACAACAGTATCCAGATCAGTGTTAGTTATGTTGACAGGACTGTAATAAATAACAACAGTATCCAGATCAGTGTTAGTTATGTTGACTGGTCAGTAATAGATAACAACAGTATCCAGATCAGTGTTAGTTATGTTGACAGGTCAGTAATAGATAACAACAGTATCCAGATCAGTGTTAGTTATGTTGACAGGTCAGTAATAGATAACAACAGTATCCAGATCAGTGTTAGTTATGTTGACAGGTCGTAATAGATAACAACAGGTCAGTGTTAGTTATGTTGACTGGTCAGTAATAGATAACTAACACTGATCTGGATACTGTTGTTATGTTGACAGGTCAGTAATAGATAACAACAGTATCCAGATCAGTGTTAGTTATGTTGACAGGTCAGTAATAGATAACAACAGTAACCAGATCAGTGTTAGTTATGTTGACAGGTCGGTAATAGATAACAACAGTATCCAGATCAGTGTTAGTTATGTTGACTGGTCAGTAATAGATAACAACAGTATCCAGATCAGTGTTAGTTATGTTGACTGGTCAGTAATAGATAACAACAGTATCCAGATCAGTGTTAGTTATGTTGACAGGTCAGTAATAGATAACAACAGTATCCAGATCAGTGTTAGTTATGTTGACAGGTCAGTAATAGATAACAACAGTATCCAGATCAGTGTTAGTTATGTTGACAGGTCGGTAGGTCAGTGTTAGTTATGTTGACTGGTCAGTAATAGATAACTAACACTGATCAGATGTGTTGTTATGTTGACAGGTCAGTAATAGATAACAACAGTATCCAGATCAGTGTTAGTTATGTTGACTGGTCAGTAATAGATAACAACAGTATCCAGATCAGTGTTAGTTATGTTGACAGGTCGGTAATAGATAACAACAGTATCCAGATCAGTGTTAGTTATGTTGACAGGTCAGTAATAGATAACAACAGTATCCAGATCAGTGTTAGTTATGTTGACAGGTCAGTAATAGATAACAACAGTATCCAGATCAGTGTTAGTTATGTTGAAAGGACTGTAATAAATAACAACAGTATCCAGATCAGTGTTAGTTATGTTGACTGGTCAGTAATAGATAACAACAGTATCCAGATCAGTGTTAGTTATGTTGACAGGTCAGTAATAGATAACAACAGTATCCAGATCAGTGTTAGTTATGTTGACAGGTCAGTAATAGATAACAACAGTATCCAGATCAGTGTTAGTTATGTTGACTGGTCAGTAATAGATAACAACAGTATCCAGATCAGTGTTAGTTATGTTGACAGGTCAGTAATAGATAACAACAGTATCCAGATCAGTGTTAGTTATGTTGACAGGTCAGTAATAGATAACAACAGTATCCAGATCAGTGTTAGTTATGTTGACAGGTCAGTAATAGATAACAACAGTAACCAGATCAGTGTTAGTTATGTTGACAGGTCAGTAATAGATAACAACAGTATCCAGATCAGTGTTAGTTATGTTGACTGGTCAGTAATAGATAACAACAGTATCCAGATCAGTGTTAGTTATGTTGACTGGTCAGTAATAGATAACAACAGTATCCAGATCAGTGTTAGTTATGTTGACAGGTCAGTAATAGATAACAACAGTATCCAGATCAGTGTTAGTTATGTTGACAGGTCAGTAATAGATAACAACAGTATCCAGATCAGTGTTAGTTATGTTGACAGGTCAGTAATAGATAACAACAGTATCCAGATCAGTGTTAGTTATGTTGACAGGTCGGTAGGTCAGTGTTAGTTATGTTGACTGGTCAGTAATAGATAACTAACACTGATCAGATACTGTTGTTATGTTGACAGGTCAGTAATAGATAACAACAGTATCCAGATCAGTGTTAGTTATGTTGACTGGTCAGTAATAGATAACAACAGTATCCAGATCAGTGTTAGTTATGTTGACAGGTCGGTAATAGATAACAACAGTATCCAGATCAGTGTTAGTTATGTTGACAGGTCGGTAATAGATAACAACAGTATCCAGATCAGTGTTAGTTATGTTGACAGGTCAGTAATAGATAACAACAGTATCCAGATCAGTGTTAGTTATGTTGACTGGTCAGTAATAGATAACAACAGTATCCAGATCAGTGTTAGTTATGTTGACTGGTCAGTAATAGATAACAACAGTATCCAGATCAGTGTTAGTTATGTTGACAGGTCAGTAATAGATAACAACAGTATCCAGATCAGTGTTAGTTATGTTGACAGGTCAGTAATAGATAACAACAGTATCCAGATCAGTGTTAGTTATGTTGACAGGTCGGTAGGTCAGTGTTAGTTATGTTGACTGGTCAGTAATAGATAACTAACACTGATCTGGATACTGTTGTTATGTTGACAGGTCAGTAATAGATAACAACAGTATCCAGATCAGTGTTAGTTATGTTGACTGGTCAGTAATAGATAACAACAGTATCCAGATCAGTGTTAGTTATGTTGACAGGTCGGTAATAGATAACAACAGTATCCAGATCAGTGTTAGTTATGTTGACAGGTCAGTAATAGATAACAACAGTATCCAGATCAGTGTTAGTTATGTTGACTGGTCAGTAATAGATAACAACAGTATCCAGATCAGTGTTAGTTATGTTGACAGGTCAGTAATAGATAACAACAGTATCCAGATCAGTGTTAGTTATGTTGACAGGTCGGTAATAGATAACAACAGTATCCAGATCAGTGTTAGTTATGTTGACAGGTCAGTAATAGATAACAACAGTATCCAGATCAGTGTTAGTTATGTTGACAGGTCAGTAATAGATAACAACAGTATCCAGATCAGTGTTAGTTATGTTGACAGGTCAGTAATAGATAACAACAGTATCCAGATCAGTGTTAGTTATGTTGACAGATCAGTAATAGATAACAACAGTATCCAGATCAGTGTTAGTTATGTTGACAGGTCAGTAATAGATAACAACAGTATCCAGATCAGTGTTAGTTATGTTGACTGGTCAGTAATAGATAACAACAGTATCCAGATCAGTGTTAGTTATGTTGACAGGTCAGTAATAGATAACAACAGTATCCAGATCAGTGTTAGTTATGTTGACAGGTCAGTAATAGATAACAACAGTATCCAGATCAGTGTTAGTTATGTTGACTGGTCAGTAATAGATAACAACAGTATCCAGATCAGTGTTAGTTATGTTGACAGGTCAGTAATAGATAACAACAGTATCCAGATCAGTGTTAGTTATGTTGACAGGTCAGTAATAGATAACAACAGTAACCAGATCAGTGTTAGTTATGTTGACAGGTCGGTAATAGATAACAACAGTATCCAGATCAGTGTTAGTTATGTTGACTGGTCAGTAATAGATAACAACAGTATCCAGATCAGTGTTAGTTATGTTGACTGGTCAGTAATAGATAACAACAGTATCCAGATCAGTGTTAGTTATGTTGACAGGTCAGTAATAGATAACAACAGTATCCAGATCAGTGTTAGTTATGTTGACAGGTCAGTAGATCAGTGTTAGTTATGTTGACAGGTCAGTAGATCAGTGTTAGTTATGTTGACAGGTCAGTAATAGATAACAACAGTATCCAGATCAGTGTTAGTTATGTTGACAGGTCGGTAGGTCAGTGTTAGTTATGTTGACTGGTCAGTAATAGATAACTCCAACAGTGTTAGATCTGTAATAGATACTCCAGTTGTTATGTTGACAGGTCAGTAATAGATAACAACAGTATCCAGATCAGTGTTAGTTATGTTGACTGGTCAGTAATAGATAACAACAGTATCCAGATCAGTGTTAGTTATGTTGACAGGTCGGTAATAGATAACAACAGTATCCAGATCAGTGTTAGTTATGTTGACAGGTCAGTAATAGATAACAACAGTATCCAGATCAGTGTTAGTTATGTTGACAGGTCAGTAGATCAGTGTTAGTTATGTTGACAGGTCAGTAATAGATAACAACAGTATCCAGATCAGTGTTAGTTATGTTGACTGGTCAGTAATAGATAACAACAGTATCCAGATCAGTGTTAGTTATGTTGACTGGTCAGTAATAGATAACAACAGTATCCAGATCAGTGTTAGTTATGTTGACAGGTCAGTAATAGATAACAACAGTATCCAGATCAGTGTTAGTTATGTTGACAGGTCAGTAATAGATAACAACAGTATCCAGATCAGTGTTAGTTATGTTGACAGGTCGGTAATAGATAACAACAGTATCCAGATCAGTGTTAGTTATGTTGACAGGTCGGTAATAGATAACAACAGTATCCAGATCAGTGTTAGTTATGTTGACAGGTCAGTAATAGATAACAACAGTATCCAGATCAGTGTTAGTTATGTTGACAGGTCGGTAATAGATAACAACAGTATCCAGATCAGTGTTAGTTATGTTGACAGGTCAGTAATAGATAACAACAGTATCCAGATCAGTGTTAGTTATGTTGACAGGTCGGTAATAGATAACAACAGTATCCAGATCAGTGTTAGTTATGTTGACAGGACTGTAATAGATAACAACAGTATCCAGATCAGTGTTAGTTATGTTGACAGGTCAGTAATAGATAACAACAGTATCCAGATCAGTGTTAGTTATGTTGACAGGACTGTAATAGATAACAACAGTATCCAGATCAGTGTTAGTTATGTTGACTGGTCAGTAATAGATAACAACAGTATCCAGATCAGTGTTAGTTATGTTGACAGGTCGGTAATAGATAACAACAGTATCCAGATCAGTGTTAGTTATGTTGACAGGTCAGTAATAGATAACAACAGTATCCAGATCAGTGTTAGTTATGTTGACTGGTCAGTAATAGATAACAACAGTATCCAGATCAGTGTTAGTTATGTTGACAGGTCAGTAATAGATAACAACAGTATCCAGATCAGTGTTAGTTATGTTGACAGGTCAGTAATAGATAACAACAGTAACCAGATCAGTGTTAGTTATGTTGACAGGTCGGTAATAGATAACAACAGTATCCAGATCAGTGTTAGTTATGTTGACTGGTCAGTAATAGATAACAACAGTATCCAGATCAGTGTTAGTTATGTTGACTGGTCAGTAATAGATAACAACAGTATCCAGATCAGTGTTAGTTATGTTGACAGGTCAGTAATAGATAACAACAGTATCCAGATCAGTGTTAGTTATGTTGACAGGTCAGTAGATCAGTGTTAGTTATGTTGACAGGTCAGTAGATCAGTGTTAGTTATGTTGACATGTCAGTAATAGATAACAACAGTATCCAGATCAGTGTTAGTTATGTTGACAGGTCGGTAGGTCAGTGTTAGTTATGTTGACTGGTCAGTAATAGATAACTAACACTGATCTGGATACTGTTGTTATGTTGACAGGTCAGTAATAGATAACAACAGTATCCAGATCAGTGTTAGTTATGTTGACTGGTCAGTAATAGATAACAACAGTATCCAGATCAGTGTTAGTTATGTTGACAGGTCAGTAATAGATAACAACAGTATCCAGATCAGTGTTAGTTATGTTGACAGGTCAGTAATAGATAACAACAGTATCCAGATCAGTGTTAGTTATGTTGACAGTAATAGATCAGTATCCAGATCAGTGTTAGTTATGTTGACAGGTCAGTAATAGATAA
The DNA here is from genome assembly GCF_034236695.1 of Oncorhynchus nerka. NCBI lineage: Eukaryota > Metazoa > Chordata > Actinopteri > Salmoniformes > Salmonidae > Oncorhynchus > Oncorhynchus nerka. The sequence goes on along the minus strand of NW_027040382.1, from coordinate 194,943 downwards.
CAACAGTATCCAGATCAGTGTTAGTTATGTTGACTGGTCAGTAATAGATAACAACAGTATCCAGATCAGTGTTAGTTATGTTGACTGGTCAGTCAGTAATAGATAACAACAGTATCCAGATCAGTGTTAGTTATGTTGACAGGTCAGTAATAGATAACAACAGTATCCAGATCAGTGTTAGTTATGTTGACAGGTCGGTAATAGATAACAACAGTATCCAGATCAGTGTTAGTTATGTTGACAGGTCGGTAATAGATAACAACAGTATCCAGATCAGTGTTAGTTATGTTGACAGGTCAGTAATAGATAATAGATAACAACAGTATCTAGATCAGTGTTAGTTATGTTGACAGGTCAGTAATAGATAACAACAGTATCCAGATCAGTGTTAGTTATGTTGACAGGTCGGTAATAGATAACAACAGTATCCAGATCAGTGTTAGTTATGTTGACAGGTCAGTAATAGATAACAACAGTATCCAGATCAGTGTTAGTTATGTTGACAGGTCAGTAATAGATAACAACAGTATCCAGATCAGTGTTAGTTATGTTGACAGGACTGTAATAGATAACAACAGTATCCAGATCAGTGTTAGTTATGTTGACAGGTCAGTAATAGATAACAACAGTATCCAGATCAGTGTTAGTTATGTTGACAGGACTGTAATAGATAACAACAGTATCCAGATCAGTGTTAGTTATGTTGACAGGTCAGTAATAGATAACAACAGTATCCAGATCAGTGTTAGTTATGTTGACAGGTCAGTAATAGATAACAACAGTATCCAGATCAGTGTTAGTTATGTTGACAGGTCGGTAATAGATAACAACAGTATCCAGATCAGTGTTAGTTATGTTGACAGGTCAGTAATAGATAACAACAGTAACCAGATCAGTGTTAGTTATGTTGACTGGTCAGTAATAGATAACAACAGTATCCAGATCAGTGTTAGTTATGTTGACAGGTCAGTAATAGATAACAACAGTATCCAGATCAGTGTTAGTTATGTTGACAGGTCAGTAATAGATAACAACAGTATCCAGATCAGTGTTAGTTATGTTGACAGTATCCAGTTATGTTGATCAGTATCCAGATCAGTGTTAGTTATGTTGACAGGTCAGTAATAGATAACAACAGTATCCAGATCAGTGTTAGTTATGTTGACTGGTCAGTCAGTAATAGATAACAACAGTATCCAGATCAGTGTTAGTTATGTTGACAGGTCAGTAATAGATAACAACAGTATCCAGATCAGTGTTAGTTATGTTGACAGGTCAGTAATAGATAACAACAGTATCCAGATCAGTGTTAGTTATGTTGACAGGTCAGTAATAGATAACAACAGTATCCAGATCAGTGTTAGTTATGTTGACAGGTCAGTAATAGATAACAACAGTATCCAGATCAGTGTTAGTTAGTTATGTTGACAGGTCAGTTGAATAGATAACAACAGTATCCAGATCAGTTGTTTAGTTATGTTATCCAGATCAGTGTTAGTTATGTTGACAGGTAATAGATAACAACAGTATCCAGATCAGTGTTAGTTATGTTGACAGGTCAGTAATAGATAACAACAGTATCCAGATCAGTGTTAGTTATGTTGACAGGTCAGTAATAGATAACAACAGTATCCAGATCAGTGTTAGTTATGTTGACAGGTCAGTAATAGATAACAACAGTATCCAGATCAGTGTTAGTTATGTTGACAGATCAGTGTTAGTTATGTTGACAGGTCAGTAATAGATAACAACAGTATCCAGATCAGTGTTAGTTATGTTGACAGGTCAGTAATAGATAACAACAGTATCCAGATCAGTGTTAGTTATGTTGACAGGTCAGTAATAGATAACAACAGTATCCAGATCAGTGTTAGTTATGTTGACAGGTCAGTAATAGATAACAACAGTATCCAGATCAGTGTTAGTTATGTTGACAGGTCGGGTAATAGATAACAACAGTATCCAGATCAGTGTTAGTTATGTTGACTGGTCAGTAATAGATAACAACAGTATCCAGATCAGTGTTAGTTATGTTGACTGGTCAGTAATAGATAACAACAGTATCCAGATCAGTGTTAGTTATGTTGACAGGTCAGTAATAGATAACAACAGTATCCAGATCAGTGTTAGTTATGTTGACAGGTCAGTAATAGATAACAACAGTATCCAGATCAGTGTTAGTTATGTTGACAGGTCAGTAATAGATAACAACAGTATCCAGATCAGTGTTAGTTATGTTGACAGGTCAGTTATGTTGAGTGTTAGTTATGTTGTCGGTAATAGATAACAACAGTATCCAGATCAGTGTTAGTTATGTTGACAGGTCAGTAATAGATAACAATCAGTATCCAGATCAGTGTTAGTTATGTTGACAGGTCAGTAATAGATAACAACAGTATCCAGATCAGTGTTAGTTATGTTGACAGGTCAGTAATAGATAACAACAGTATCCAGATCAGTGTTAGTTATGTTGACAGGTCAGTAATAGATAACAACAGTATCCAGATCAGTGTTAGTTATGTTGTTGACAGTATCCAGTCAGTGTTAGTTATGTTGAATAGATAACAATCAGTGTTAGTATGTTGACAGGTCAGATCAGTGTTAGTTATGTTGACAGGTCAGTAATAGATAACAACAGTATCCAGATCAGTGTTAGTTATGTTGACAGGTCAGTAATAGATAACAACAGTATCCAGATCAGTGTTAGTTATGTTGACAGGTCAGTAATAGATAACAACAGTATCCAGATCAGTGTTAGTTATGTTGACAGGTCAGTAATAGATAACAACAGTATCCAGATCAGTGTTAGTTATGTTGACAGGTCAGTAATAGATAACAACAGTATCCAGATCAGTGTTAGTTATGTTGACAGGTCAGTAATAGATAACAACAGTATCCAGATCAGTGTTAGTTATGTTGACAGGTCAGTAATAGATAACAACAGTATCCAGATCAGTGTTAGTTATGTTGACAGGTCAGTAATAGATAACAACAGTATCCAGATCAGTGTTAGTTATGTTGACAGGTCAGTAATAGATAACAACAGATCCAGATCAGTGTTAGTTATGTTGACAGGTCAGTAATAGATAACAACAGTATCCAGATCAGTGTTAGTTATGTTGACTGGTCAGTAATAGATAACAACAGTATCCAGATCAGTGTTAGTTATGTTGACAGGTCAGTAATAGATAACAACAGTATCCAGATCAGTGTTAGTTATGTTGACAGGTCAGTAATAGATAACAACAGTATCCAGATCAGTGTTAGTTATGTTGACAGGTCAGTAATATGTTGACAGGTCAGTAATAGATAACAACAGTATCCAGATCAGTGTTAGTTATGTTGACAGGTCAGTATCCATAGATAACAATAGTATCCAGATCAGTGTTAGTTATGTTGACAGGTCAGTAATAGATAACTGTGTTAGTTAACAGTATCCAGATCAGTGTTAGTTATGTTGACAGGTCAGTAATAGATAACAACAGTATCCAGATCAGTGTTAGTTATGTTGACAGGTCAGTAATAGATCAGTGTTAGTTATGTTGACAGGTCAGATAATAGATAAGTGTTAGTTATGTTGACAGTAGATCCAGATCAGATCAGTGTTAGTTATGTTGACAGGTCAGTAATAGATAACAACAGTATCCAGATCAGTGTTAGTTATGTTGACAGGTCAGTAATAGATAACAACAGTATCCAGATCAGTGTTAGTTATGTTGACAGGTCAGTAATAGATAACAACAGTATCCAGATCAGTGTTAGTTATGTTGAGGTCAGTAATAGGTCAGTATCCAGATCAGATATGTTGACAACAGTAGATAACCAGATCAGTGTTAGTTATGTTGACAGGTCAGTAATAGATAACAACAGTATCCAGATCAGTGTTAGTTATGTTGACAGGTCAGTAATAGATAACAACAGTATCCAGATCAGTGTTAGTTATGTTGACAGGTCAGTAATAGATAACAACAGTATCCAGATCAGTGTTAGTTATGTTGACAGGTCAGTAATAGATAACAACAGTATCCAGATCAGTGTTAGTTATGTTGACAGGTCAGTAATAGATAACAACAGTATCCAGATCAGTGTTAGTCAGTGTTAGTTATGTTGACAGGTCAGTAATAGATAACAACAGTATCCAGATCAGTGTTAGTTATGTTGACAGGTCAGTAATAGATAACAACAGTATCCAGATCAGTGTTAGTTATGTTGACAGGTCAGTAATAGATAACAACAGTATCCAGATCAGTGTTAGTTATGTTGACAGGTCAGTAATAGATAACAACAGTATCCAGATCAGTGTTAGTTATGTTGACAGGTCAGTAATAGATAACAACAGTATCCAGATCAGTGTTAGTTATGTTGACAGGAGTAATAGATAACAACAGTATCCAGATCAGTGTTAGTTATGTTGACAGGTTGATCAGTGTTAGTTATGTTGACAGGTCAGTAATAGATAACAACAGTATCCAGATCAGTGTTAGTTATGTTGACTGGTCAGTAATAGATAACAACAGTATCCAGATCAGTGTTAGTTATGTTGACAGGTCAGTAATAGATAACAACAGTAACCAGATCAGTGTTAGTTATGTTGACAGGTCAGTAATAGATAACAACAGTATCCAGATCAGTGTTAGTTATGTTGACTGGTCAGTAATAGATAACAACAGTATCCAGATCAGTGTTAGTTATGTTGACATACAGGTCAGTAATAGATAACAACAGTTATGTTGACAGTGTTAGTTATGTTGAATAGATAACAACAGTATCAGATCAGTTATGTTGACAGGTGTAATAGATAACAACAGTATCCAGATCAGTGTTAGTTATGTTGACTGGTCATGTAATAGATAACAACAGTATCCAGATCAGTGTTAGTTATGTTGACAGGTCAGTAATAGATAACAACAGTATCCAGATCAGTGTTGTTATGTTGACAGGTGTTGACAGTATCCAGTCAGTGTTAGTTATGTAATAGATAACAACAGTATCCAGATCAGTGTTAGTTATGTTGACAGGTCAGTAGATCAGTGTTAGTTATGTTGACAGGTCAGTAATAGATAACAACAGTATCCAGATCAGTGTTAGTTATGTTGACTGGTCTGGTCAGTAAGTGTTAGTTATGTTAACAGTAATAGATAAACAGTATCCAGATCAGTGTTAGTTATGTTGACAGGTCAGTGTTAGTTATGTACTGGTCATAAGATAACAACAGTATCCAGATCAGTTATGTTAGTTATAACAACAGTTGACAGGTCAGTAATAGATAACAACAGTATCCAGATCAGTGTTAGTTATGTTGACAGGTCGGTAATAGATAACAACAGTATCCAGATCAGTGTTAGTTATGTTGACAGGTCAGTAATAGATAACAACAGTATCCAGATCAGTGTTAGTTATGTTGACAGGTAGGTAATAGATAATAACAACAGTATCCAGATCAGTGTTAGTTATGTTGTTATGGTCAGTAATAGATAACAACAGTATCCAGATCAGTGTTAGTTATGTTGACAGGTCGGTAATAGATAACAACAGTATCCAGATCAGTGTTAGTTATGTTGACAGGTCAGTAATAGATAACAACAGTATCCAGATCAGTGTTAGTTATGTTGACAGGTCAGTAATAGATAACAACAGTATCCAGATCAGTGTTAGTTATGTTGACAGGTCGGTAATAGATAACAACAGTATCCAGATCAGTGTTAGTTATGTTAGGTTATCCAGATCAGTGTTGTTATGGTCAGTAATAGATAACAACAGTATCCAGATCAGTGTTAGTTATGTTGACAGGTCAGTAATAGATAACAACAGTATCCAGATCAGTGTTAGTTATGTTGACAGGTCAGTAATAGATAACAACAGTATCCAGATCAGTGTTAGTTATGTTGACAGGTCAGTAATAGATAACAACAGTATCCAGATCAGTGTTAGTTATTATAGATTGACAGGTCAGTCAGTAGTTAAGTTATGTTGACAGGTCAGATAACCAGATCAGTGTTAGTTATGTTGACAGGTCAGTAATAGATAACAACAGTATCCAGATCAGTGTTAGTTATGTTGACAGGTTGACAGGACTGTAATAGATAACAACAGTATCCAGATCAGTGTTAGTTATGTTGACAGGTCAGTATAGATAACAACAGTATCCAGATCAGTGTTAGTTATGTTGACAGGACTGTAATAGATAACAACAGTATCCAGATCAGTGTTAGTTATGTTGACTGGTCAGTAATAGATAACAACAGTATCCAGATCAGTGTTAGTTATGTTGACAGGTCAGTAATAGATAACAACAGTATCCAGATCAGTGTTAGTTATGTTGACAGGTCGGTAATAGATAACAACAGTATCCAGATCAGTGTTAGTTATGTTGACAGGTCAGTAATAGATAACAACAGTAACCAGATCAGTGTTAGTTATGTTGACTGGTCAGT
>NW_027040382.1:114748-188009 GCF_034236695.1 Oncorhynchus nerka | reverse complement strand
GTTACTGTTGTTATCTATTACTGACCAGTCAACATAACTAACACTGATCTGGATACTGTTGTTATCTATTACTGACCTGTCAACATAACTAACACTGATCTGGATACTGTTGTTATCTATTACTGACCTGTCAACATAACTAACACTGATCTGGATACTGTTGTTATCTATTACTGACCTGTCAACATAACTAACACTGATCTGGATACTGTTGTTATCTATTACTGACCTGTCAACATAACTAACACTGATCTGGATACTGTTGTTATCTATTACCAACCAGTCAACATAACTAACACTGATCTGGATACTGTTGTTATCTATTACTGACCTGTCAACATAACTAACACTGATCTACTGACCTGTCAACATAACTAACACTGATCTGGATACTGTTGTTATCTATTACTGACCTGTCAACATAACTAACACTGATCTGGATACTGTTGTTATCTATTACTGACCTGTCAACATAACTAACACTGATCTGGATACTGTTGTTATCTATTACCGACCTGTCAACATAACTAACACTGATCTACCGACCTGTCAACATAACTAACACTGATCTGGATACTGTTGTTATCTAGACAGTATTAATAACAAAGACTGACCTAGAATCAGACAAAACAGTGAACTACAGTAGCAGGTCTGGTGTACAATGCTCTTCAGGAGAAAACTGCGTGTGTGTGTGTGTGTGTTTTCTCATGTGACTCATGGGGCTCAGTAAAATATGAGTCAGATTTGATTTATTTATTTAACTAGGCAAGTCAGTTAAGAACAAATTCTTACAATGGCAGCCTACCCCGGCCAAACCCGGCCTACCCCGGCCAAACCCGGACGACACTAAAGGTTAATATATATGTGAAATATACTCTTCTAAAATATAGATGCAACAATTTCAAGTTTTTACTGAGTTACAGTTCATATAAAGAAATAAGTCTAACCTGACCATAATACCCTGTATATAGTCTCCACACTGACTCTGTACCGTAACACCCTGTATATAGCCTCCACACTGACTCTGTACCGTAATACCCTGTATATAGCCTCCACATTGACTCTGTACCGGTACCCCCTGTATATAGCCTCCACATTGACTCTGTACCGTAATACCCTGTATATAGTCTCCACACTGACTCTGTACCGTAATACCCTGTATATAGTCTCCACACTGACTCTGTACCGGTACCCCCTGTATATAGCCTCCACACTGACTCTGTACCGTAATACCCTGTATATAGTCTCCACATTGACTCTGTACCGTAATACCCTGTATATAGCCTCCACATTGACTCTGTACCGTAATACCCTGTATATAGTCTCCACACTGACTCTGTACCGTAACACCCTGTATATAGCCTCCACATTGACTCTGTACCGGTACCCCCTGTATATAGCCTCCACATTGACTCTGTACCGTAATACCCTGTATATAGCCTCCACACTGACTCTGTACCGTAATACCCTGTATATAGCCTCCACATTGACTCTGTACCGTAATACCCTGTATATAGTCTCCACACTGACTCTGTACCGTAACACCCTGTATATAGCCTCCACATTGACTCTGTACCGGTACCCCCTGTATATAGCCTCCACATTGACTCTGTACCGTAATACCCTGTATATAGCCTCCACACTGACTCTGTACCGTAATACCCTGTATATAGCCTCCACATTGACTCTGTACCGTAATACCCTGTATATAGCCTCCACATTGACTCTGTACTGGTACCCCCTGTATATAGCCTCCACATTGACTCTGTACCGTAATACCCTGTATATAGTCTCCACACTGACTCTGTACCGTAATACCCTGTATATAGTCTCCACACTGACTCTGTACCGGTACCCCCTGTATATAGCCTCCACACTGACTCTGTACCGTAATACCCTGTATATAGTCTCCACATTGACTCTGTACCGTAATACCCTGTATATAGCCTCCACATTGACTCTGTACCGTAATACCCTGTATATAGTCTCCACATTGACTCTGTACCGGTACCCCCTGTATATAGCCTCCACATTGACTCTGTACCGTAATACCCTGTATATAGCCTCCACACTGACTCTGTACCGTAATACCCTGTATATAGCCTCCACATTGACTCTGTACCGTAATACCCTGTATATAGCCTCCACATTGACTCTGTACTGGTACCCCCTGTATATAGCCTCCACATTGACTCTGTACTGTAATACCCTGTATATAGTCTCCACATTGACTCTGTACCGTAATACCCTGTATATAGCCTCCACATTGACCCTGTACCGTAATACCCTGTATATAGCCTCCACATTGACTCTGTACCGTAACACCCTGTATATAGCCTCCACATTGACTCTGTACCGTAATACCCTGTATATAGCCTCCACATTGACTCTGTACCGTAACACCCTGTATATAGCCTCCACATTGACTCTGTACCGTAATACCCTGTATATAGCCTCCACATTGACTCTGTACCGTAATACCCTGTATATAGTCTCCACATTGACTCTGTACCGTAATACCTCTGTACCGTAATACCCTGTATATAGCCTCCACATTGACTCTGTACCGTAATACCCTGTATATAGCCTCCACATTGACTCTGTACCGTAACACCCTGTATATAGCCTCCACATTGACTCTGTACCGGTACCCCCTGTATATAGCCTCCACATTGACTCTGTACCGTAACACCCTGTATATAGCCTCCACACTGACTCTGTACCGTAATACCCTGTATATAGTCTCCACATTGACTCTGTACCGTAATACCCTGTATATAGTCTCCACATTGACTCTGTACCGTAATACCCTGTATATAGTCTCCACATTGACTCTGTACTGTAATACCCTGTATATAGTCTCCACATTGACTCTGTACCGGTACCCCCTGTATATAGCCTCCACATTGACTCTGTACCGTAATACCCTGTATATAGCCTCCACTTTGACTCTGTACAGTAATACACTGTATATAGTCTCCACATTGACTCTGTACCGTAATACCCTGTATATAGTCTCCACATTGACTCTGTACCGTAATACCCTGTATATAGTCTCCACATTAACTCTGTACTGTAATACCCTGTATATAGTCTCCACATTGACTCTGTACCGGTACCCCCTGTATATAGCCTCCACATTGACTCTGTACCGTAATACCCTGTATATAGCCTCCACATTGACTCTGTACCGTAATACCCTGTATATAGTCTCCACATTGACTCTGTACCGGTACCCCCTGTATATAGCCTCCACATTGACTCTGTACCGGTACCCCCTGTATATAGCCTCCACATTGACTCTGTACCGTAATACCCTGTATATAGTCTCCACATTGACTCTGTACCGTAATACCCTGTATATAGCCTCCACATTGACTATGTACCGGTACCCCCTGTATATAGCCTCCACATTGACTCTGTACTGTAACACCCTGTATATAGCCTCCACATTGACTCTGTACCGGTACCCCCTGTATATAGCCTCCACATTGACTCTGTACCGTAATACCCTGTATATAGTCTCCACATTGACTCTGTACCGTAATACCCTGTATATAGCCTCCACATTGACTCTGTACCGGTACCCCCTGTATATAGCCTCCACATTGACTCTGTACTGTAACACCCTGTATATAGCCTCCACATTGACTCTGTACCGGTACCCCCTGTATATAGCCTCCACATTGACTCTGTACCGTAATACCCTGTATATAGCCTCCACATTGACTCTGTACCGTAATACCCTGTATATAGCCTCCACATTGACTCTGTACCGTCCGTAACACCCTGTATATAGCCTCCACATTGACTCTGTACCGTCCGTAATACCCTGTATATAGCCTCCACACTGACTCTGTACCGTAATACCCTGTATATAGCCTCCACATTGACTCTGTACCAGGTACCCCCTGTATATAGCCTCCACATTGACTCTGTACCGTAACACCCTGTATATAGCCTCCACATTGACTCTGTACCGTAATACCCTGTATATAGTCTCCACATTGACTCTGTACCGTAATACCCTGTATATAGCCTCCACATTGACTCTGTACCGGTACCCCCTGTATATAGCCTCCACATTGACTCTGTACTGTAACACCCTGTATATAGCCTCCACATTGACTCTGTACCGGTACCCCCTGTATATAGCCTCCACATTGACTCTGTACCGTAATACCCTGTATATAGCCTCCACATTGACTCTGTACCGTAATACCCTGTACATAGCCTCCACATTGACTCTGTACCGTCCGTAACACCCTGTATATAGCCTCCACATTGACTCTGTACCGTCCGTAATACCCTGTATATAGCCTCCACACTGACTCTGTACCGTAATACCCTGTATATAGCCTCCACATTGACTCTGTACCAGGTACCCCCTGTATATAGCCTCCACATTGACTCTGTACCGTAACACCCTGTATATAGCCTCCACATTGACTCTGTACCGGTACCCCCTGTATATAGCCTCCACATTGACTCTGTACCGGTACCCCCTGAATATAGCCTCCACATTGACTCTGTACCGGTACCCCCTGTATATAGCCTCCACAATGACTCTGTACTGGTACCCCCTGTATCTCACTGGGGAGCCAGGGTCCACCCACTGGGGGAGCCAGGGTCCACTCACTGGGGATCCAGGGTCCACCCACTGGGGAGCCAGGGTCCACTCACTGGGGAGCCAGGGCCCACTCACTGGGGAGCCAGGGTCCACCCACTGGGGGAGCCAGGGTTCACTCACTGGGGGAGCCAGGGTCCACCCACTGGGGAGCCAGGGTCCACTCACTGGGGAGCCAGGGCCCACCCACTGGGGAGCCAGGGTCCACTCACTGGGGAGCCAGGGTCCACTCACTGGGGAGCCAGGGTCCACTCACTGGGGAGCCAGGGCCCAACCACTGGGGAGCCAGGGTCCACCCACTGGGGAGCCAGGGCCCAACCACTGGAGAGCCAGTGCCCACTCACTGGGGAGCCAGGGCCCACCCACTGGGGAGCCAGGGTCCACCCACTGGGGGAGCCAGGGTTCACTCACTGGGGAGCCAGGGCCCACTCACTGGGGAGCCAGTGCCCACTCACTGGGGAGCCAGGGCCCACCCACTGGGGAGCCAGGGTCCACCCACTGGGGGAGCCAGGGTTCACTCACTGGGGAGCCAGGGCCCACTCACTGGGGAGCCAGGGCCCACCCACTGGGGAGCCAGGGCCCACTCACTGGGGAGCCAGGGCCCACTCACTGGGGAGCCAGGGCCCACTCACTGGGGAGCCAGGGCCCACTCACTGGGGAGCCAGTGCCCACTCACTGGGGAGCCAGGGCCCACCCACTGGGGAGCCAGGGTCCACCCACTGGGGGAGCCAGGGTTCACCCACTGGGGAGCCAGGGTTCACTCAATGGGGGAGCCAGGGTCCACCCACTGGGGAGCCAGGGTCCACCCACTGGGGGAGCCAGGGTCCACCCACTGGGGGAGCCAGGGCCCACTCACTGGGGAGCCAGGGTCCACTCACTGGGGATCCAGGGTCCACTCACTGGGGAGCCAGGGTCCACTCACTTGGGATCCAGGGTCCACTCACTGGGGAGCCAGGGTCCACTCACTGGGGAGCCAGGGTCCACTCACTGGGGAGCCAGGGTCCACTCACTGGGGAGCCAGGGTCCACCCACTGGGGAGCCAGGGTCCACTCACTGGGGAGCCAGGGCCCACTCACTGGGGAGCCAGGGTCCACTCACTGGGGAGCCAGGGCCCACTCACTGGGGAGCCAGGGTCCACCCACTGGGGATCCAGGGTCCACCCACTGGGGATCCAGGGTCCACTCACTGGGGAGCCAGTGTCCACTCACTGGGGAGCCAGGGTCCACCCACTGGGGAGCCAGGGTCCACCTACTGGGGGAGCCAGGGCCCACTCACTGGGGAGCCAGGGCCCACTCACTGGGGGAGCCAGGGCCCACTCACTGGGGAGCCAGGGTCCACTCACTGGGGAGCCAGGGCCCACTCACTGGGGAGCCAGGGCCCACTCACTGGGGAGCCAGGGCCCACTCACTGGGGAGCCAGGGTCGACTCACTGGGGAGCCAGGGTCCACCCACTGGGGAGCCAGGGTCCACCCACTGGGGAGCCAGGGCCCACTCACTGGGGAGCCAGGGCCCACTCACTGGGGAGCCAGGGCCCACTCACTGGGGAGCCAGTGCCCACTCACCGGGGAGCCAGTGTCCACCCACTGGGGGAGCCAGGGTTCACTCACTAGGGAGCCAGGGCCCACTCACTGGGGAGCCAGGGTCCACCTACTGGGGGAGCCAGGCTCAGCCAATCAGAATGAGTTTTCCCCACAAAAGGGCTTTACTTCAGACAGAAATCCAAATTGACAGGAGACCAAATCATGTCCGCCATCGAACAAACAGGAGAAAACAGGAATCAAATTGTCCACAGTGACCATCAAAGCAGCCATTGTGGTCAAATCAATTAGTGAGCAATGTATCAGAGCCAGAGACTGTGGCCAGGCCAGGATAGGGACAGTACTGGTCTAAAGTAGAGCACTATGAAGGGACACAGTCGAGGTGTCAGGCCCTTAGACCCAGTAATAAGATGATGCTATGTGGAGACATTGTGTGTTGGGGGGGGGCTATTCCCTGTGGGACCAGGAGGTCTGGTGAGGGGCTACATTAAGGGATGGACCTCTGTGGCTGAGGGTGATAACCCTGCTCAACTGTCATTGTTAGCAGTGACCTGGAATGGAGGGAAGGACACATGTGTTCTAGAACCCTCACAACATCAGACAGACGGAGCACTCACCATGTTCTAGAACCCTCACAACATCAGACAGACAGAGCACTCACCATGTTCTAGAACCCTCACAACACCAGACAGACAGACGGAGCACTCACCATGTTCTAGAACCCTCACAACACCAGACAGACAGACGGAGCACTCACCATGTTCTAGAACCCTCCCAACATCATACAGACAGAGCACTCAGTTCTAGAACCCTCACAACACCAAACAGACAGACGGAGCACTCACCATGTTCTAGAACCCTCCCAACATCATACAGACAGAGCACTCAGTTCTAGAACCCTCACAACATCAGACAGACGGAGCACTCAGAGGTTCTCTAAATGACATTGTAGAGAGAATGACTGAAGCTAACGGCGTTGTTGTGTCCCGGTGTCTGACACCACCGTAGCTTCAAGAGACAACTTGAACAGAGCAGAGTGATTATACACAGAACTGCATGGCAGTAATGAAGTCCTCTCACAGTCTATTCCTACTTAAATTGGAGACGGAGTGGAGGCTGCAGAGTGGCCACTAGACAACCACCAAGTGGAACGGTTGGAGGACAAAGGCATCCTGATTACAAACAGACTCCATGACCACAACGAGCTGTTTCTACATTTAACAGACTCTCTGATCCAGAGAGATTTACAGTAGAGAGTCATTTAACAGACTCTCTTATCCAGAGATACTTACAGTAGAGTCATTTAACAGACTCTCTTATCCAGAGACTTACAGTAGAGAGTCATTTAACAGACTCTCTGATCCAGAGAGATTTACAGTAGTGAGTCATTTAACAGACTCTCTTATCCAGAGAGACTTACAGTAGTGAGTCATTTACCAGACTCTCTTATCCAGAGACTTACAGTAGAGAGTCATTTAACAGACTCTCTGATCCAGAGAGATTTACAGTAGTGAGTCATTTAACAGACTCTCTTATCCAGAGAGACTTACAGTAGTGAGTCATTTACCAGACTCTCTGATCCAGAGACTTACAGTAGTGAGTCATTTAACAGACTCTCTGATCCAGAGATACTTACAGTAGAGTCATTTAACAGACTCTCTTATCCAGAGACTTACAGTAGTGAGTCATTTAACAGACTCTCTGATCCAGAGACTTACAGTAGTGAGTCATTTAACAGACTCTCTTATCCAGAGAGACTTACAGTAGTGAGTCATTTACCAGACTCTCTGATCCAGAGAGACTTACAGTAGAGAGTCATTTAACAGACTCTCTGATCCAGAGATTTACAGTAGAGAGTAATTTAACAGACTCTCTTATCCAGAGATACTTACAGTAGAGTAATTTAACAGACTCTCTGATCCAGAGAGATTTACAGTAGTGAGTCTTTTAACAGACTCTCTGATCCAGAGAGATTTACAGTAGTGAGTCATTTAACAGACTCTTATCCAGAGAGATTTACAGTAGTGAGTCATTTAACAGACTCTCTGATCCAGAGAGACTTACAGTAGAGAGTCATTTAACAGACTCTCTGATCCAGAGACACTTACAGTAGAGAGTCATTTAACAGACTCTCTGATCCAGAGACACTTACAGTAGAGAGTCATTTAACAGACTCTCTGATCCAGAGAGACTTACAGTAGAGAGTCATTTAACAGACTCTCTGATCCATAGAGACTTACAGTAGAGAGTCATTTAATAGACTCTCTGGTCCAGAGACACAGTAGTGAGTCATTTAACAGACTCTCTGATCCAGACACTTACAGTAGAGAGTCATTTAATAGACTCTCTGATCCAGACACTTACAGTAGAGAGTCATTTAGAGACACTTACAGTAGTGAGTACATACATGTTTATACTGGTCTCCTGTGGGAATCAAACCCACAACCCTGACGGTGAAAGAGCCATGCTGCACCAACAGAACCACACAGGACCTGAGTTTTTCCTTTCACCAGAACCTGTTCCCTGGTTTCCTGTTTGACCGTGTCAGTAAACACTGTTTCCTGTTTGACCGTGTCAGTAAACACTGTTTCCTGTTTGACCGTGTCAGTAAACACTGATCCCTGGTTTCCTGTTTGACCGTGTCAGTAAACACTCTGGTTTCCTGTTTGACCGTGTCTCTAAACACTGTTTCCTGTTTGACCGTGTCTATAAACACTGTCCCCTGGTTTCCTGTTTGACCGTGTCAGTAAACACTGTTTCCTGTTTGACCGTGTCAGTAAACACTGTTCCCTGGTTTCCTGTTTGACCGTGTCAGTAAACACTGTTCCCTGGTTTCATGTTTGACCGTGTCAGTAAACACTGTCCTCTGGTTTCCTGTTTGACCGTGTCAGTAAACACTGTTCCCTGGTTTCCTGTTTGACCGTGTCAGTAAACACTGTTCCCTGGTTGACCGTGTCAGTAAACACTGTTCCCTGGTTTCCTGTTTGACCGTGTCTGTAAATACTGTTCCCTGGTTTCCTGTTTGACCGTGTCAGTAAACACTGTTCCCTGGTTTCCTGTTTGACCGTGTCTGTAAATACTGTTCCCTGGTTTCCTGTTTGACCGTGTCAGTAAACACTGTTCCCTGGTTTCCTGTTTGACCGTGTCTGTAAATACTGTTCCCTGGTTTCCTGTTTGACTGTGTCTGTAAATACTGTTCCCTGGTTTCCTGTTTGACCGTGTCTGTAAACACTGTCCTCTGGTTTCCTGTTTGACTGTGTCAGTAAACACTGTTCCCTGGTTTCCTGTTTGACCGTGTCAGTAAACACTGTTCCCTGGTTTCCTGTTTGACCGTGTCTGTAAACACTGTTCCCTGGTTTCCTGTTTGACCGTGTCAGTAAACACTGTTCCCTGGTTTCCTGTTTGACCGTGTCTGTAAATACTGTTCCCTGGTTTCCTGTTTGACTGTGTCTGTAAACACTGTTCCCTGGTTTCCTGTTTGACCGTGTCAGTAAACACTGTTCCCTGGTTTCCTGTTTGACCGTGTCTGTAAACACTGTTCCCTGGTTTCCTGTTTGACCGTGTCAGTAAACACTGTTCCCTGGTTTCCTGTTTGACCGTGTCTGTAAACACTGTTCCCTGGTTTCCTGTTTGACCGTGTCTCTAAACACTGTTTCCTGTTTGACCGTGTCTGTAAATACTGTCCCCTGGTTTCCTGTTTGACCGTGTCTGTAAATACTGTTCCCTGGTTTCCTGTTTCCCTGGTTTCCTGTTTGACCGTGTCAGTAAACACTGTTCCCTGGTTTCCTGTTTGCCCGTGTCAGTAAACACTCTGGTTTCCTGTTCGACCGTGTCTTACCTGAAGTATGTTGAAGGCGCTGAACAGAGCAGGGACAGGGGAGCACCGCCGAGAGTCTACTAGGACTGTCAACCCTAGGGAACGCACCTCCTTCCTGTAACACACAGGATATGACATCAGAGACAGAGACTCAGGCCACAACAGTAAGCTCTTCAGCACTGTTCAAGCTATCAGAACCGTAGTGTCAGGAGCTATCAGAACCGTAGTAGTGTCAGAACCGTAGTAGTGTCAGGAGATATCAGAACCGTAGTGTCAGGAGATATCAGAACCGTAGTAGTGTCAGGAGCTATCAGAACCATAGTAGTGTCAGAACCGTAGTGTCAGGAGATATCAGAACCGTAGTAGTGTCAGAACCGTAGTAGTGTCAGGAGCTATCAGAACCATAGTATCAGGAGCTATCAGAACCGTAGTGTCAGGAGATATCAGAACCGTAGTAGTGTCAGGAGATATCAGAACCGTAGTAGTGTCAGGAGCTATCAGAACCGTAGTAGTGTCAGAACCGTAGTAGTGTCAGGAGATATCAGAACCGTAGTAGTGTCAGGAGCTATCAGAACCGTAGTGTCAGAACCGTAGTAGTGTCAGGAGCTATCAGAACCGTAGTGTCAGGAGCTATCAGAACCGTAGTGTCAGGAGCTATCAGAACCGTAGTGTTAGAAGCTATCAGAACCGTAGTGTCAGAACCGTAGTGTCAGAACCGTAGTGTCAGGAGCTATCAGAACCGTAGTGTCAGAACCGTAGTGTCAGGAGCTATCAGAACCGTAGTGTCAGGAGCTATCAGAACCGTAGTGTCAGGAGTTATCAGAACCGTAGTAGTGTCAGGAGCTATCAGAACCGTAGTGTCAGAACCGTAGTGTCAGGAGATATCAGAACCGTAGTGTCAGGAGATATCAGAACTGTAGTGTCAGAACCGTAGTGTCAGAACCGTAGTAGTGTCAGGAGCTATCAGAACCGTAGTGTCAGGAGCTATCAGAACCGTAGTATCAGGAGCTATCAGAACCGTAGTGTCAGAACCGTAGTGTCAGGAGATATCAGAACCGTAGTAGTGTCAGGAGCTATCAGAACCGCAGTGTCAGGAGCTATCAGAACCGTAGTGTCAGGAGCTATCAGAACCGTAGTGTCAGGAGATATCAGAACCGTAGTGTCAGGAGATATCAGAACCGTAGTGTCAGGAGATATCAGAACCGTAGTAGTGTCAGGATATATCAGAACCGTAGTGTCAGAACCGTAGTGTCAGGAGCTATCAGAACCGTAATGTCAGAACCGTAGTATCAGGAGCTATCAGAACCGTAGTATCAGGAGATATCAGAACCGTAGTGTCAGGAGATATCAGAACCGTAGTGTCAGGAGATATCAGAACCGTAGTATCAGGAGATATCAGAACCGTAGTGTCAGGAGATATCAGAACCGTAGTGTCAGGAGCTATCAGAACCGTAGTGTCAGGAGCTATCAGAACCGTAGTGTCAGGAGATATCAGAACCGTAGTGTCAGGTGTGTGTGTGTGTCTGTGTGTGTGTGTGTGTGTGTGTGTGTGTGTGTGTGTGTGTGTGTGTGTGTAACAGTACCTGAGCATTGTGTAGTAGTAGACCAGGATTCTGACCAGTTCTCCACAGTCACAGCTGGGGTTCAACCAGCCGGTGTTCCTCGTGGTCACGGTCACCAGGGCTCGACCTCCCCTATCTCTTGTTCCTGAGACAAACACACAAACAGGATGTCTAGCGCTGAGCACTTCCGGGTTGGAGCGAGCGGTCGCATCTGCACTCGGTCCGCAGGTAGTATTACATTTCATTACATTTCATTATAGTACAACGGTTTGATTTGTCTAATCTTAGCAATTTCTTCTTAGCTAGCTACACAGCCGTCTTTGTATCATAGATAATTGCGTAATTATCGTATTTCGTCGTCCTAACGCAGTCTACACTGCCCTGCAGCTAGCCAGCTAGCTAACGTCCACCGTTAGCTAGTCCACCGTCTACCGATTAGCAGCACAACTATTACACTCAACTGAACGACTTGATTAGTGTAGTGTTAGCTAGCTACATAGTTGTCTTTGCTGTCTTCGTACCCAAGATAATTGTGTAGTTTAGAGTGTGTAGTTTTATGTCGTCCTTAACATAGGAGACTCTGCTAGCTAGCCAACAGCTAGCCAACGCCTACCGAACAGAACTTCTGCACTCAACAATCCGGTCGCATTTCGCTCGCTCCACAGGTAGTATCACATTTTTCATTTCATTTCATTACAGTACAACGGCTTGATTTGTTTGATCGTAGCTAGCTACATAGCTAGCTACATAGCCGTCTTTGTATCAAAGATAATTGTGTAGTCTAGAGCGATTTCCTAGGTTAGCCAGCCAGCTATTGTCGTTCTTTTAACGCAACGTAACGTAATCAACACTGCTAGCTAGCCAGCTAGCCCCGAATAGCAGCACAGTAGAAACTATTACACTCAACGGAACGACTTGATTAGTGTAGTGTCAACAACCCAGCCAATGCCAACTAGCCTACTTAGTCAACAACGCAGCCTCTGCCAGCTAGCCTACTTCAGCAGTACTGTATCATTTTAATCATTTTAGTCAATAAGATTCTTGCTACGTAAGCTTAACTCTCTGAACACTCGTGACGTGTAGTCCACTTGTCATTCCAATCTCCTTTGCATTAGCGTAGCCTCTTGTGTAGCCTGTCAACTATGTGTCTGTCTATCCCTGTTCTCTCCTCTCTGCACAGACCATACAAACGCTCCACACCGCGTGGCCGCGGCCACCCTAATCTGGTGGTCCCAGCGCGCACGACCCACGTGGAGTTCCAGGTCTCCGGTAGCCTCTGGAACTGCCGATCTGCGGCCAACAAGGCAGAGTTCATCTCCGCCTATGTCTCCCTCCAGTCCCTCGACTTCTTGGCACTGACGGAAACATGGATCACCACAGACAACACTGCTACTCCTACTGCTCTCTCTTCGTCTGCCCACGTGTTCTCGCACACCCCGAGAGCTTCTGGTCAGCGGGGTGGTGGCACCACGGGATCCTCATCTCTCCCAAGTGGTCATTCTCTCTTTCTCCCCTTACCCATCTGTCTATCGCCTCCTTTGAATTCCATGCTGTCACAGTTACCAGCCCTTTCAAGCTTAACATCCTTATCATTTATCGCCCTCCAGGTTCCCTCGGAGAGTTCATCAATGAGCTTGATGCCTTGATAAGCTCCTTTCCTGAGGACGGCTCACCTCTCACAGTTCTGGGCGACTTTAACCTCCCCACGCCTACCTTTGACTCATTCCTCTCTGCCTCCTTCTTTCCACTCCTCTCCTCTTTTGACCTCACCCTCTCACCTTCCCCCTACTCACAAGGCAGGAAATACGCTCGACCTCATCTTTACTAGATGCTGTTCTTCCACTAACCTCGTTGCAACTCCCCTCCAAGTCTCCGACCACTACCTTGTATCCTTTTCCCTCTCGCTCTCATCCAACACTTCCCACACTGCCCCTACTCGGATGGTATCGCGCCGTCCCAACCTTCGCTCTCTCTCCCCCGCTACTCTCTCCTCTTCCATCCTATCATCTCTTCCCTCTGCTCAAACCTTCTCCAACCTATCTCCTGATTCTGCCTCCTCAACCCTCCTCTCCTCCCTTTCTGCATCCTTTGACTCTCTATGTCCCCTATCCTCCAGGCCGGCTCGGTCCTCCCCTCCCGCTCCGTGGCTCGACGACTCATTGCGAGCTCACAGAACAGGGCTCCGGGCAGCCGAGCGGAAATGGAGGAAAACTCGCCTCCCTGCGGACCTGACATCCTTTCACTCCCTCCTCTCTACATTTTCCTCTTCTCTCTCTGCTGCTAAAGCCACTTTCTACCACTCTAAATTCCAAGCATCTGCCTCTAACCCTAGGAAGCTCTTTGCAACCTTCTCCTCCCTCCTGAATCCTCCTCCCCCCCCCCCTCCTCCCTCTCTGCAGATGACTTCGTCAACCATTTTGAAAAGAAGGTCGACGACATCCGATCCTCGTTTGCTAAGTCAAACGACACCGCTGGTTCTGCTCACACTGCCCTACCCTGTGCTCTGACCTCTTTCTCCCCTCTCTCTCCAGATGAAATCTCGCGTCTTGTGACGGCCGGCCGCCCTACAACCTGCCCGCTTGACCCTATCCCCTCCTCTCTTCTCCAGACCATTTCCGGAGACCTCCTCCCTTACCTCACCTCGCTCATCAACTCATCCCTGACCGCTGGCTACGTCCCTTCCGTCTTCAAGAGAGCGAGAGTTGCACCCCTTCTGAAAAACCTACACTCGATCCCTCCGATGTCAACAACTACAGACCAGTATCCCTTCTTTCTTTTCTCTCCAAAACTCTTGAACGTGCCGTCCTTGGCCAGCTCTCCCGCTATCTCTCTCAGAATGACCTTCTTGATCCAAATCAGTCAGGTTTCAAGACTAGTCATTCAACTGAGACTGCTCTTCTCTGTATCACGGAGGCGCTCCGCACTGCTAAAGCTAACTCTCTCTCCTCTGCTCTCATCCTTCTAGACCTATCGGCTGCCTTCGATACTGTGAACCATCAGATCCTCCTCTCCACCCTCTCCGAGTTGGGCATCTCCGGCGCGGCCCACGCTTGGATTGCGTCCTACCTGACAGGTCGCTCCTACCAGGTGGCGTGGCGAGAATCCGTCTCCACACCACGTGCTCTCACCACTGGTGTCCCCAGGGCTCTGTTCTAGGCCCTCTCCTATTCTCGCTATACACCAAGTCACTTGGCTCTGTCATAACCTCACATGGTCTCTCCTATCATTGCTATGCAGACGACACACAATTAATCTTCTCCTTTCCCCCTTCTGATGACCAGGTGGCGAATCGCATCTCTGCATGTCTGGCAGACATATCCGTGTGGATGACGGATCACCACCTCAAGCTGAACCTCGGCAAGACGGAGCTGCTCTTCCTCCCGGGAAGGACTGCCCGTTCCATGATCTCGCCATCACGGTTGACAACTCCATTGTGTCCTCCTCCCAGAGCGCTAAGAACCTTGGCGTGATCCTGGACAACACCCTGTCGTTCTCAACTAACATCAAGGCGGTGGCCCGTTCCTGTAGGTTCATGCTCTACAACATCCGCAGAGTACGACCCTGCCTCACACAGGAAGCGGCGCAGGTCCTAATCCAGGCACTTGTCATCTCCCGTCTGGATTACTGCAACTCGCTGTTGGCTGGGCTCCCTGCCTGTGCCATTAAACCCTACAACTCATCCAGAACGCCGCAGCCCGTCTGGTGTTCAACCTTCCCAAGTTCTCTCACGTCACCCCGCTCCTCCGCTCCCTCCACTGGCTTCCAGTTGAAGCTCGCATCCGCTACAAGACCATGGTGCTTGCCTACGGAGCTGTGAGGGGAACGGCACCTCAGTACCTCCAGGCTCTGATCAGGCCCTACACCCAAACAAGGGCACTGCGTTCATCCACCTCTGGCCTGCTCGCCTCCCTACCACTGAGGAAGTACAGTTCCCGCTCAGCCCAGTCAAAACTGTTCGCTGCTCTGGCCCCCCAATGGTGGAACAAACTCCCTCACGACGCCAGGACAGCGGAGTCAATCACCACCTTCCGGAGACACCTGAAACCCCACCTCTTTAAGGAATACCTAGGATAGGATAAAGTAATCCCTCTCACCCCCTCCCCTGAAAAGATTTAGATGCACTACTGTTCCACTGGAGGTCATAAGGTGAATGCACCAATTTGTAAGTCGCTCTGGATAAGAGCGTCTGCTAAATGACTTAAATGTAAATGTAAATGTAGCGCGTGGTAGAAACTGGTCTCAGATCAGATCGTGTTTTTACCAGCTAGTCACATCAAGACAGAATCACCGTGGTAGTAACTGGTCTCAGATCAGATCAGACAGAATCACCGTGGTAGTAACTGGTCTCAGATCCGATCAGACAGAATCACCGTGGTAGTAACTGGTCTCAGATCAGATCAGACAGAATCACCGTGGTAGTAACTGGTCTCAGATCAGACAGAATCACCGTGGTAGTAACTGGTCTCAGATCAGATCAGACAGAATCACCGTGGTAGTAACTGGTCTCAGATCAGACAGAATCACCGTGGTAGTAACTGGTCTCAGATCAGATCAGACAGAATCACCGTGGTAGTAACTGGTCTCAGATCAGATCAGACAGAATCACCGTGGTAGTAACTGGTCTCAGATCAGATCAGACAGAATCACCGTGGTAGTAACTGGTCTCAGATCAGATCAGACAGAATCACTGTGGTAGTAACTGGTCTCAGATCAGATCAGACAGAATCACCGTTACCTCCTCAAACCAGCCTGGTTGGACATGACATATATATATATATATATAACATCTTGTGTGTTTCCAGAGGGCTGTTCTACTCACCAGGCAGACAGAGCACCCCAGAACTCAGGACAGCAGCATTGATGTTGTGGGCCTCTGTCAGTGTCTGGGACTTAGGAAAGACTGAAGACTGGGAGCACTGGCTGGACTGGGAGTAGGACCTGGTTAACTGGGCTGGGGACTGGGTTAACTGGCTGGACTGGGAGTAGGACCTGGTTAACTGGGCTGGGGACTGGGTTAACTGGGCTGGGGACTGGGTTAACTGGCTGGACTGGGTTAACTGGGCTGGGGACTGGGTTAACTGGGCTGGGGACTGGTTTAACTGGCTGGACTGGGAGTAGGACCTGGTTAACTGGGCTGGGGACTGGGTTAACTGAGCTGGGGACTGGGTTAACTGGCTGGACTGGGAGAAGGACCTGGTTAACTGGGCTGGGGACTGGGTTAACTGGGCTGGGGACTGGGTTAACTGGGCTGGGGACTGGGTTAGCTGGGCTGGAAACATCACTGCTGGGGTCTGTTGTAGTTCTGGGTCTCTGTGGTTAGTTTCAGTGGATGGCTTGTCCACGGAACAGGATTTTAACACAGGTTCCTCTGGCTGAATGGGGCCTGGATGGAGAAAGAGACAGATAGTCACTGACTGACAACTAGTCACTGACTGACTGGCATGGAACACAACCTTGATACAAGTCATACACACTTTATAAACATTTCTTAACATATATACATCACTAAAACAGTTCTTCTAAACCTTTATAAATATATATAAATCCTTTCTTACATCCAGGCATCAACACACTAAACCTCTATCGTCTCCTACAGTGAGATCAGATCAGTCTCTCCATTACAACACACTAAACCTCTATCGTCTCCTACAGTGAGATCAGATCAGTCTCTCCATTACAACACACTAAACCTCTATCGTCTCCTACAGTGAGATCAGATCAGTCTCTCCATTACAACACACTAAACCTCTATCGTCTCCTACAGTGAGATCAGATCAGTCTCTCCATTACAACACACTAAACCTCTATCGTCTCCTACAGTCAGATCAGATCAGTCTCTCCATTACAACACACTAAACCTCTATCGTCTCCTACAGTGAGATCAGATCAGTCTCTCCATTACAACACACTAAACCTCTATCGTCTCCTACAGTGAGATCAGATCAGTCTCTCCATTACAACACACTAAACCTCTATCGTCTCCTACAGTGAGATCAGATCAGATCAGTCTCTCCATTACACCACACTAAACCTCTATCGTCTCCTACAGTGAGATCAGATCAGTCTCTCCATTACAACACACTAAACCTCTATCGTCTCCTACAGTCAGATCAGATCAGTCTCTCCATTACAACACACTAAACCTCTATCGTCTCCTACAGTGAGATCAGATCAGATCAGTCTCTCCATTACAACACACTAAACCTCTATCGTCTCCTACAGTCAGATCAGATCAGATCAGTCTCTCCATTACACCACACTAAACCTCTATCGTCTCCTACAGTGAGATCAGATCAGATCAGTCTCTCCATTACACCACACTAAACCTCTATCGTCTCCTACAGTGAGATCAGATCAGTCTCTCCATTACAACACACTAAACCTCTATCGTCTCCTACAGTGAGATCAGATCAGTCTCTCCATTACACCACACTAAACCTCTATCGTCTCCTACAGTGAGATCAGATCAGTCTCTCCATTACAACACACTAAACCTCTATCGTCTCCTACAGTCAGATCAGATCAGTCTCTCCATTACAACACACTAAACCTCTATCGTCTCCTACAGTCAGATCAGATCAGTCTCTCCATTACACCACACTAAACCTCTATCGTCTCCTACAGTGAGATCAGATCAGTCTCTCCATTACAACACACTAAACCTCTATCGTCTCCTACAGTGAGATCAGATCAGTCTCTCCATTACAACACACTAAACCTCTATCGTCTCCTACAGTGAGATCAGATCAGATCAGTCTCTCCATTACAACACACTAAACCTCTATCGTCTCCTACAGTGAGATCAGATCAGATCAGTCTCTCCATTACAACACACTAAACCTCTATCGTCTCCTACAGTCAGATCAGATCAGTCTCTCCATTACAACACACTAAACCTCTATCGTCTCCTACAGTGAGATCAGATCAGACCAGTCTCTCCATTACAACACACTAAACCTCTATCGTCTCCTACAGTGAGATCAGATCAGATCAGTCTCTCCATTACAACACACTAAACCTCTATCGTCTCCTACAGTGAGATCAGATCAGATCAGTGTCTCCATTACAACACACTAAACCTCTATCGTCTCCTACAGTGAGATCAGATCAGTCTCTCCATTACAACACACTAAACCTCTATCGTCTCCTACAGTGAGATCAGATCAGACCAGTCTCTCCATTACAACACACTAAACCTCTATCGTCTCCTACAGTCAGATCAGATCAGACTCTCCATTACAACACACTAAACCTCTATCGTCTCCTACAGTGAGATCAGATCAGATCAGTCTCTCCATTACACCACACTAAACCTCTATCGTCTCCTACAGTGAGATCAGATCAGATCAGTCTCTCCATTACAACACACTAAACCTCTATCGTCTCCTACAGTGAGATCAGATCAGATCAGTCTCTCCATTACAACACACTAAACCTCTATCGTCTCCTACAGTGAGATCAGATCAGATCAGTCTCTCCATTACAACACACTAAACCTCTATCGTCTCCTACAGTGAGATCAGATCAGTCTCTCCATTACAACACACTAAACCTCTATCGTCTCCTACAGTGAGATCAGATCAGTCTCTCCATTACAACACACTAAACCTCTATCGTCTCCTACAGTCAGATCAGATCAGTCTCTCCATTACAACACACTAAACCTCTATCGTCTCCTACAGTGAGATCAGATCAGTCTCTCCATTACAACACACTAAACCTCTATCGTCTCCTACAGTGAGATCAGATCAGATCAGTCTCTCCATTACACCACACTAAACCTCTATCGTCTCCTACAGTGAGATCAGATCAGTCTCTCCATTACAACACACTAAACCTCTATCGTCTCCTACAGTGAGATCAGATCAGTCTCTCCATTACAACACACTAAACCTCTATCGTCTCCTACAGTCAGATCAGATCAGACTCTCCATTACAACACACTAAACCTCTATCGTCTCCTACAGTGAGATCAGATCAGATCAGTCTCTCCATTACAACACACTAAACCTCTATCGTCTCCTACAGTCAGATCAGATCAGTCTCTCCATTACAACACACTAAACCTCTATCGTCTCCTACAGTGAGATCAGATCAGACCAGTCTCTCCATTACAACACACTAAACCTCTATCGTCTCCTACAGTGAGATCAGATCAGACCAGTCTCTCCATTACAACACACTAAACCTCTATCGTCTCCTACAGTCAGATCAGATCAGACTCTCCATTACAACACACTAAACCTCTATCGTCTCCTACAGTGAGATCAGATCAGATCAGTCTCTCCATTACACCACACTAAACCTCTATCGTCTCCTACAGTGAGATCAGATCAGTCTCTCCATTACAACACACTAAACCTCTATCGTCTCCTACAGTCAGATCAGATCAGTCTCTCCATTACAACACACTAAACCTCTATCGTCTCCTACAGTCAGATCAGATCAGTCTCTCCATTACAACACACTAAACCTCTATCGTCTCCTACAGTGAGATCAGATCAGACCAGTCTCTCCATTACAACTCTCTTTCTCTCTCTCTCTCTCTCTCTCTCTCTCTCTCTCTCCCCCCCTCTCTCTCTCTCTCTCCCCCTTTCTCTCTCCTCTCCCTCCTCTCTCTCTCTCTCTCTCTCTCTCTGTCTCCCCCCCTTTCTCTCTCCCCCTCTCCTCTCTCTCTCCCCCCTCCCCCCCTCTCTTTCTCTCTAAGAGGCGAGGCTTATAGAGGAGGGCTAGAACCACTACAAGAAGGACAACAGGTGGAAGGTGGAGATGGAGGAGTTGGAGGAGGAGGTGGAGAGGAGTCACTCAGGCCAACATGTCATTGGTGACTGCTAAACAGGGGTGACTGCTAAACAGGGGTGACTGCTAAACAGGGGTGACTGCTAAACAGGAGTGACTGCTAAACAGGAGTGACTGCTATGCTAAACAGGAGTGACTGCTAAACAGGAGTGACTGCTAAACAGGAGTGACTGCTAAACAGGGGTGACTGCTAAACAGGAGTGACTGCTAAACAGGAGTGACTGCTATGCTAAACAGGAGTGACTGCTAAACAGGAGTGACTGCTATGCTAAACAGGGGTGACTGCTAAACAGGAGTGACTGCTATGCTAAACAGGAGTGACTGCTAAACAGGAGTGACTGCTAAACAGGAGTGACTGCTAAACAGGAGTGACTGCTAAACAGGGGTGACTGCTATGCTAAACAGGGGTGACTGCTAAACAGGAGTGACTGCTATGCTAAACAGGAGTGACTGCTAAACAGGAGTGACTGCTAAACAGGAGTGACTGCTAAACAGGAGTGACTGCTAAACAGGAGTGACTGCTAAACAGGTGTGACTGCTATGCTAAACAGGGGTGACTGCTAAACAGGAGTGACTGCTAAAACAGGAGTGACTGCTATGCTAAACAGGAGTGACTGCTAAACAGGAGTGACTGCTATGCTAAACAGGGGTGACTGCTAAACAGGAGTGACTGCTATGCTAAACAGGAGTGACTGCTATGCTAAACAGGAGTGACTGCTAAACAGGAGTGACTGCTAAACAGGGGTGACTGCTAAAACAGGAGTGATTGCTATGCTAAACAGGAGTGACTGCTATGCTAAACAGGGGTGACTGCTAAACAGGAGTGACTGCTAAACAGGAGTGACTGCTAAACAGGAGTGACTGCTAAACAGGAGTGACTGCTATGCTAAACAGGAGTGACTGCTAAACAGGAGTGACTGCTATGCTAAACAGGAGTGACTGCTAAACAGGAGTGACTGCTAAACAGGAGTGACTGCTATGCTAAACAGGAGTGACTGCTAAACAGGAGTGACTGCTAAACAGGAGTGACTGCTAAACAGGAGTGACTGCTATGCTAAACAGGGGTGACTGCTAAAACAGGAGTGACTGCTATGCTAAACAGGAGTGACTGCTAAACAGGAGTGACTGCTAAACAGGAGTGACTGCTAAACAGGGGTGACTGCTAAAACAGGAGTGATTGCTATGCTAAACAGGAGTGACTGCTATGCTAAACAGGGGTGACTGCTAAAACAGGAGTGACTGCTATGCTAAACAGGAGTGACTGCTAAAACAGGAGTGACTGCTATGCTAAACAGGAGTGACTGCTAAACAGGGGTGACTGCTAAACAGGAGTGACTGCTAAACAGGTGTGACTGCTATGCTAAACAGGGGTGACTGCTAAACAGGAGTGACTGCAAAACAGGAGTGACTGCTAAACAGGAGTGACTGCTAAACAGGAGTGACTGCTAAACAGGAGTGACTGCTAAAACAGGAGTGACTGCTATGCTAAACAGGGGTGACTGCTAAACAGGAGTGACTGCAAAACAGGAGTGACTGCTAAACAGGAGTGACTGCTATGCTAAACAGGGGTGACTGCTAAACAGGAGTGACTGCTAAACAGGAGTGACTGCTATGCTAAACAGGGGTGACTGCTAAACAGGAGTGACTGCTAAAACAGGAGTGACTGCTAAACAGGAGTGACTGCTAAACAGGAGTGACTGCTAAACAGGAGTGACTGCTATGCTAAACAGGAGTGACTGCTAAACAGGAGTGACTGCTATGCTAAACAGGGGTGACTGCTAAACAGGAGTGACTGCTATGCTAAACAGGGGTGACTGCTAAACAGGAGTGACTGCTAAACAGGAGTGACTGCTAAACAGGAGTGACTGCTAAACAGGAGTGACTGCTAAACAGGAGTGACTGCTATGCTAAACAGGAGTGACTGCTAAACAGGGGTGACTGCTAAACAGGAGTGACTGCTAAAACAGGAGTGACTGCTAAACAGGAGTGACTGCTAAACAGGAGTGACTGCTAAACAGGAGTGACTGCTAAACAGGGGTGACTGCTATGCTAAACAGGAGTGACTGCTATGCTAAACAGGAGTGACTGCTATGCTAAACAGGAGTGACTGCTATGCTAAACAGGAGTGACTGCTAAACAGGGGAAGTATTTGCAGGGGGGGTAAGCAGCAGTGCAGAACGGGAGGATGGTGGATGATTTAGGGAGGATGGTGGATGATTTAGGGATGAACGAGGGATGGAGGGAGGATGGTGGATGATTTAGGGATGAACGAGGGATGGAGGGAGGATGGTGGATGATTTAGGGATGAACGAGGGATGGAGGGAGGATGGTGGATGATTTAGGGATGAACGAGGGATGAAGGTGGATGATTTAGGGATGAACGAGGGATGAAGGGAGGATGGTGGATGATTTAGGGATGAACGAGGGATGAAGGAGGGAGAGATATGTACCTGTCTCTTCTTTCTCTTGGGGCTCAGTATCTGAGTGGTTCTCTTCCTCTTCCTCTTGCTCCATCTCCTCCTCCTCCTCCTTGTCCTCCGGTCTCTCAGTCTCTGATTCAGTGGAAGGTGTGTAGTGCGTTGGTGTTTGGTGGTCAGTGGGAGTGGGAGTGGGGGCTAAGTGTATGAGAGTCTCGGTCAGAGTGTTCAGTGTCTGGTCCTCTCCTTGGGGAGTGTCTGATTGGCCGGTGGAGACCTCAGGGTCATCATGGTGAGAGTCTGTCTCACCGGTGTCAACCACCTGTAAGATGCCAACATGGCTACTCCTCTCCTCTGTCTCTGTCTCACTGATGCCAACATGGCTACTCCTCTCCTCTGTCTCTGTCTCACTGATGCCAACATGGCTACTCCTCTCCTCTGTCCTGGTTTCTGATCCCTTATCCCTCCTCTCCTCTGTCTCTGTCCTGGTTTCTGATCCCTTATCCCTCCTCTCCTCTGTCTCTGTCCTGGTTTCTGAACCCCTATCCCTCCTCTCCTCTGTCTCTGTCCTGGTTTCTGAACCACTATCCCTCCTCTCCTCTGTCTCTGTCCTGGTTTCTGAACCCTTATCCCTCCTCTCCTCTGTCTCTGTCCTGGTTTCTGAACCACTATCCCTCCTCTCCTCTGTCCTGGTTTCTGAACCACTATCCCTCCTCTCCTCTGTCTCTGTCCTGGTTTCAGAACCACTATCCCTCCTCTCCTCTGTCTCTGCCCTGGTTTCTGAACCACTATCCCTCCTCTCCTCTGTCTCTGCCCTGGTTTCTGAACCCTTATCCCTCCTCTCCTCTGTCTCTGCCCTGGTTTCTGAACCCTTATCCCTCCTCTCCTCTGTCCTGGTTTCTGAACCCTTATCCCTCCTCTCCTCTGTCCTGGTTTCTGAACCCCTATCCCTCCTCTCCTCTGTCTCTGTCCTGGTTTCTGAACCCCTATCCCTCCTCTCCTCTGTCTCTGTCCTGGTTTCTGAACCCCTATCCCTCCTCTCCTCCACCTCCTCCCCTGTTCCTGTCTCTTCTGGGACTCTGTCTGTCTCCTCACTGTGAACAATGCTGTCAGTCTGAGGGTGACTGAGAGACTCTTCCCTCTCCACTATACTGTGTGACTGGGTTAACACCTCCTCCACTGATAGGGCTGTGCCGTCACACACTGACCAGTGAGACTCAGACACACGCTCAGAGACACGTTGTGTTAGCCTCTGGAGA
This sequence comes from Oncorhynchus nerka, assembly GCF_034236695.1. Classification (NCBI taxonomy): domain Eukaryota; kingdom Metazoa; phylum Chordata; class Actinopteri; order Salmoniformes; family Salmonidae; genus Oncorhynchus; species Oncorhynchus nerka. The sequence continues at coordinate 163,990 of NW_027040382.1, read as the reverse complement.
CGAGCAGCGTTACCTTCTGTACGGTCCGACGCTGTCCCCTCACCGCTGACCCCCTCTCTGGTCGTAGGGGAGGTGGGGACCGTAGGGGAGGTGGGGGCCATGGGGGCCGTAGGGGAGGTGGGGGCCATGGGGCCCGTGGGGGCCGTAGGGGAGGTGGGGGCCGTTGGGGAGGTGGGGCCCGTGGGGCCGTAGGGGAGGTGGGGCCATGGGGCCCGTGGGGGCCGTTGGGGAGGTGGGGGCCGTAGGGGAGGTGGGGGCCGTAGGGAGGTGGGGGCCGTGGGGAGGTGGGGGCCGTGGGGCCCGTGGGGGCCATAGGGGAGGTGGGGGCCGTGGGGAGGTGGGGGCCATGGGGCCCGAGGGGGCCGTAAGGGAGGTGGGGGCCGTTGGGGAGGTGGGGGCCATGGGGAGGTGGGGGCCGTTGGGGAGGTGGGGGCCATGGGGGAGGTGGGGGCCGTGGGGGAGGTGGGGGCCGTGGGGGGAGGTGGGGGCCGAGGGGAGGTGGGGGCCGTAGGGAGGTGGGGGCCATGGGGCCCGTGGGGGCCATGGGGCCCGTGGGGGCCGTTGGGGAGGTGGGGGCCGTTGGGGAGGTGGGGGCCGTTGGGGAGGTGGGGGCCGTTGGGGTGAGGATGACAGGGGAAAACACGTCGTTGTTCAGGTATTCCTCGATGAGTCTGGAACACACCATGGACTGGGAGAAAGTGCTGCTTTTCACCGGGGCATGAACGGGCTGGGAGGGGGTTGCTTTGGGGGGGTGTCGGGCTGTAGTCCAGGGTTTATGCAGGTTCCTGTAGTTCAGACTAACAGACTGTGTTAAGGATCCTTTCTGAGGAGAGAAGCGCGGTAGAGAGATCTCTTCCAGTTCAACATACTCTCCCTCAGCGTCTTCTCCTGCTGCTTTCCCATCGTCCCTGGTCTCGATAGGCTGTCTCAACCGTGGGAGGAGCTTCACCTCCGTACTCTCTCCACATTGGGCCTTGGATGTGTCAATCAAAATGCGTCTGGCCCTATCCGAAGGCTTGAAGACGTCCTGTTCCCTCCCCCCGTCCCCTTCTCCCTTGGTAGGGACTCTGATAGGTGCAGCCACCATGGCCGTGGGTCTGTTAATGAACTGAGGGTGTACTACATCCTCCCAGGGTACTCTGAAGATGTCGTTCTCTGCAGAAAGGAGGCAGTAGGACAGTGTCCTCCCCGACCCTGTCCCCGACCCTGTCCCCAACCCTGACCCTGTCCCAGACCCTGTCCCAGACCCTGTCTCAGACCCTGTCCCCGACCCTGTCTCAGACCCTGTCCCAGACCCTGTCCCAGGCCCTGTCCCAGACCCTGTCCCTGACCCTGTCCCTGACCCTGTCCCAGACCCTGTCCCAGACCCTGTCCCAGACCTTGTCTCCGTTCCTGCTCCACTCCGTTCCCTGTTGACTGAGAATAACAATAATGTATTAATCCACACCAGACAGAAACTGACAGCCCCCCAAGTGTTCTGTTGGACATGAAATACTGTAAAAACACCAGCCAATCAACTCCTAGGGATTTTAATGTTGGAAATGTGTTCCAAAGTAATCCCAGGCAGAGAGATACAGGGCCTTCAGAAAGTATTCAGACCCCTAGACTTTTTCCACATTTTACAGATCAATTTAGAGTCTCACAGCAAAGGGTCTGAATACTTATGTAAAAAAAGTATTTTTGTTTTTTTATGGGGTATTGTGATGCATTATGGGGTATTGTGACGTTATTATGGGGTATTGTGACCTCATTATGGGGTATTGCGATGTCATTATGGGGTATTGTGATGTCATTATGGGGTATTGTGATGTCATTATGGGGTATTGTGATGTCATTATGGGTATTGTGATGTCATTATGGGGTATTGTGATGTCATTATAGGGAATTGTGTGTAGATTGCTGAGGATTTCTTTTTTATTTAACCCATTTTAGAATAAGGCTGTAAAGTAACAAAATGTGGAAAAAGTCAAGGGGTCTGAATACTTTCAGAATGTATTGTATATGTGATCCTATACAAAAGTCAAGGGGTCTGAATACTTTCAGAATGTATTGTAGATGTGATCCTATACAAAAGTCAAGGGGTCTGAATACTTTCAGAATGTATTGTAGATGTGATCCTATACAAAAGTCAAGGGGTCTGAATACTTTCTGAATGTATTGTAGATGTGATCCTATACAAAAGTCAAGGGGTCTGAATACTTTCTGAGTGTATTGGTGAAAGCACCAATTTGTAAGTCGCTCTGGATAAGAGCGTCTGCTAAATGACTTAAATGTAATGTAAATGTAGATGTGATCCTATACAAATGTAAGCAATGTTTGAAAATTAAAATGTTTTAGTCAAAAATTATATCTGTTTGAGATTCTTGCGGTCAATTTGCAGTCTACAAATTACTAGTAGTTATGTTCCAGCCCCTCGGCCAGCCGCTCCAGAACAAAATCGTCCCGCGGCTGAAACTAGTTGATGATCCCTGCATTAACCCCGCCCGAATAACCACACACACACACACACACACACACAGACACAGACACACACACAGACACAGACACACACACAGACACAGACACAGACACACACACACACACACACACACAGACACACACAGACACAGACACACACAGACAGACACAGACACACACAGACACACACACACACACACACACACACACACACACACAGACACACACACGCACACACGTTGGAGGAACTGAAGCAGAGGGCAGTGTCCAATCAGAGCAGTTTACCTGAGTGGAGCCAGGCCATGGTGAACAGGGAGGTGTAGGCTAGCTCTGGTAACTTTACCTCCTCTACATGCTGCCCACTGGGGGCCAGACAGCGCAGGATGAGACAGGGTGGGCTGGAGGGGGGGAGAGAGAGAGAGAGAGGTTACCCGGTTACCTTACATTGCTGCCCACTGGGGGCCAGACAACGCAGGATGAGACAGGGTGGGCTGGAGGGGGGGAGAGAGAGAGAGGTTACCCGGTTACCTTACATTGCTGCCCACTGAGGGCCAGACAACGCAGGATGAGACAGGGTGGGCTGGAGGGGGAGAGAGAGACGCAGGATGAGACAGGGTGGGCTGGAGGAGAGAGAGAGAGGTTACCCGGTTACCTTACATTGCTGCCCACTGGGGGCCAGACAACGCAGGATGAGACAGGGTGGGCTGGAGGGAGAGAGAGAGAGAGGTTACCCGGTTACCTTACATTGCTGCCCACTGGGGGCCAGACAACGCAGGATGAGACAGGGTGGGCTGGAGGGGGGGAGAGAGAGAGAGGTTACCCGGTTACCTTACATTGCTGCCCACTGAGGGCCAGACAACGCAGGATGAGACAGGGTGGGCTGGAGGGGGGGAGAGAGAGACGCAGGATGAGACAGGGTGGGCTGGAGGGGGAGAGAGAGAGAGAGGTTACCCGGTTACCTTACATTGCTGCCCACTGAGGGCCAGACAACGCAGGATGAGACAGGGTGGCCTGGAGAGAGAGACACCATGCCCAAACTGCCAAACTGGACACGTGTGTGCGTCTGCCATCGTGCGCAAATTGATGTTGTCCCCCCCACACCAAACGTCATCACGACACGCAGGTTGAAATATCAAAACAAACTGAACCAATTATATTAATTTGGGGACAGGTCGAAAAGCGTTAAACATTTATGGCAATTTAGCTAGCTAGCTTGCTGTTGATAGCTAATGTGTCCTATTTAGTTAGCTAGCTTGCTGTTGATAGCTAATGTGTCCTATTTAGCTAGCTTGCTGTTGCTAGCTAACTTATCCTATTTAGCTAGCTAGCTTGCTGTTGCTAGCTAATTTGTCCTATTTAGCTAGCTAGCTTGCTGTTGATAGCTAATGTGTCCTATTTAGTTAGCTAGCTTGCTGTTGATAGCTAATGTGTCCTATTTAGCTAGCTAGCTTGCTGTTGATAGCTAATGTGTCCTATTTAGCTAGCTAGCTTGCTGTTGCTAGCTAATGTGTCCTATTTAGCTAGCTTGCTGTTGCTAGCTAACTTATCCTATTTAGCTAGCTAGCTTGCTGTTGCTAGCTAATTTGTCCTATTTAGCTAGCTAGCTTGCAGTCGCTAGCTAACTTATCCTATTTAGCTAGCTAGCTTGCTGTTGCTAGCTAATTTGTCCTATTTAGCTAGCTAGCTTGCTGTTGCTAGCTAATTTGTCCTATTAAGCTAGTTAGCTTGCAGTTGATAGCTAATTTGTCCTATTTAGCTAGCTAGCTTGCAGTTGCTAGCTAACTTATCCTATTTAGCTATCTAGCTTGCTGTTGCTAGCTAATTTGTCCTATTTAGCTAGTTAGCTTGCAGTCGCTAGCTAATGTGTCCTATTTAGCTAGCTAGCTTGCAGTCGCTAGCTAACTTATCCTATTTAGCTAGCTAGCTTGCTGTCGCTAGCTAATGTGTCCTATTTAGCTAGCTAGCTTGCTGTTGCTAGCTAATTTGTCCTATTTAGCTAGCTAGCTTGCTGTTGCTAGCTAATTTGTCCTATTTAGCTAGTTAGCTTGCAGTTGATAGCTAATTTGTCCTATTTAGCTAGCTAGCTTGCAGTTGCTAGCTAACATATCCTATTTAGCTAGCTAGCTTGCTGTTGCTAGCTAATTTGTCCTATTTAGCTAGTTAGCTTGCTGTTGCTAGCTAATTTGTCCTATTTAGCTAGTTAGCTTGCAGTTGCTAGCTAATTTGTCCTAGGATATAAATACTGAGTTGTTATTTTACCTGAAAATGCACAAGGTCCTCTACTCCGACAATTAATCCACACATAAAACGGTCAACCGAATCGTTTCTAGTCATCTCTCCTCCTTCCAGGATTATTTTTCTTCTTTGGATTTTATATGACAATTGGCAACAAACCTTCATAATAAGGTGCATCACCGACCTCCGTTCATCTTTCAATCACCCACGTGGGTTCAGTATATGCTTCTAAAAGCCAATGAGGAGACGGGAGAGGCGGGACTTGCATCGCGTCCGGCGTCACAAATAGAAGCAACTTCTATTTTTAGCTGCCTGGCAACACAGACTGTTCGTTGGCGATGCGCGAGCGACGTGGGTGCAATGATTGAAGAACATGTATGTGGACATTTATTTTGCAACGCGGTTACCACGTCCGGTTTGGGTAGTGAGAGAAAGAGGTTACCTGGTTACCTTACTAGGGCTGAGCGGTGTACCGTATTTTACAATATACCGGTAATTGATGCAAGGACCGGTTTGGGTTTTTACTTTACCTTCTATAACGGTATGTTTGGTTTGTAAAATGTGATACGTCATTTCGTTTGTATGGTTTACTCGCTACTTGAGTCGACTCTCTCGTCAAGCCCCGCCCCCTTGTCACACAAGGAGCGCCATTGGTCAATGCAGCAGATGCAACAATATGTTGATGACAACAATGGGTGCTTTCCACTTTGCCTCTTAATATCAATCCACAAGCGTTCTATAATTATTTAGTTTGTGTATCTTATTGTCTGTGTATCTGGTATATGGACATTCCTGCAGTCAACATGCCAATTGTACGCTCCCTCAAAACTTCAGACATCTGTGGCATTGTGTGACAAAACTGCACATTTTAATAAAGTGGCCTTTTAATTGTACAAAGCACAAGGTGCACCTGTGGAATAATCATGCTGTTTAATCAGCTTCTTGATATACCACACCTGTCAGGTGGATGGATTATCTTGGCCAAGTAGAAATGTTCACTAAACAGGGATGGAAACAAAATTGTGCACAAAATTGAAGAGAAATAAGCTTTTTGTGCCGTATGGAACATTTCTGGGATCTTTTATTTCAGCTCATGAAACACGGGACAAAAACTTTATATGTCGCGTTTATATTTTAGTTCTGTCACGCCCTGATCTGTTTCACCTGTCCCTGTGATTGTCTCCACCCCCTCCAGGTGTTGCTTATTTTCCCTGGTGTATTTATCCCTGTGTTTCCTGTCTCTTTACCAGTGTATTTATCCCTGTGTTTCCTGTCTCTCTGTACCAGTGTATTTATCCCTGTGTTTCCTGTCTCTTTACCAGTGTATTTATCCCTGTGTTTCCTGTCTCTCTGTACCAGTGTATTTATTCCTGCGTTTCCTGTCTCTCTGTACCAGTGTATTTATCCCTGTGTTTCCTGTCTCTCTGTACCAGTGTATTTATCCCTGTGTTTCCTGTCTCTCTGTGCCAGTGTATTTATCCCTGTGTTTCCTGTCTCTCTGTGTATTTATCCCTGTGTTTCCTGTCTCTCTGTCCCAGTGTATTTATCGCTGTGTTTCCCGTCTCTCTGTACCAGTGTATTTATCCCTGTGTTTCCTGTCTCTCTGTTCCAGTGTATTTATCCCTGTGTTTCCTGTCTCTCTGTACCAGTGTATTTATCCCTGTGTTTCCTGTCTCTCTGTACCAGTGTATTTATCCCTGTGTTTCCTGTCTCTCTGTACCAGTGTATTTATCCCTGTGTTTCCTGTCTCTCTGTACCAGTGTATTTATCCCTGTGTTTCCTGTCTCTCTGTACCAGTGTATTTATCCCTGTGTTTCCTGTCTCTCTGTCCCAGTGTATTAATCCCTGTGTTTCCTGTCTCTCTGTACCAGTGTATTTATCCCTGTGTTTCCTGTCTCTCTGTACCAGTGTATTTATTCCTGTCTCTCTGTGCCAGTGTATTTATCCCTGTGTTTCCTGTCTCTCTGTACCAGTGTATTTATCCCTGTGTTTCCTGTCTCTCTGTGCCAGTGTATTTATCCCTGTGTTTCCTGTCTCTCTGTGCCAGTGTATTTATCCCTGTGTTTCCTGTCTCTCTGTACCAGTGTATTTATCCCTGTGTTTCCTGTCTCTCTGTACCAGTGTATTTATCCCTGAATTCCTGTCTCTCTGTACCAGTGTATTTATCCCAGTGTTTCCTGTCTCTCTGCCCCAGTGTATTTATCCCTGTGTTTCCTGTCTCTCTGTACCAGTGTATTTATCCCTGTGTTTCCTGTCTCTCTGTACCAGTGTATTTATCCCTGTGTTTCCTGTCTCTCTGTACCAGTGTATTTATCCCTGTGTTTCCTGTCTCTCTGTGCCAGTGTATTTATCCCTGTGTTTCCTGTCTCTCTGTGCCAGTGTATTTATCCCTGTGTTTCCTGTCTCTCTGTACCAGTGTATTTATCCCTGAATTCCTGTCTCTCTGTACCAATGTATTTATCCCAGTGTTTCCTGTCTCTCTGTACCAGTGTATTTATCCCTGTGTTTCCTGTCTCTCTGCCCCAGTGTATTTATCCCTGTGTTTCCTGTCTCTCTGTACCAGTGTATGTCTCCCTGTGTTTCCTGTCTCTCTGTACCAGTGTATTTATCCCTGTGTTTCCTGTCTCTCTGTACCAGTGTATTTATCCCTGTGTTTCCTGTCTCTCTGTCCCAGTGTATTTATCCCTGTGTTTCCTGTCTCTCTGTACCAGTGTATTTATCCCTGTGTTTCCTGTCTCTCTGTGCCAGTGTATTTATCCCTGTGTTTCCTGTCTCTCTGTACCAGTGTATTTATCCCTGTGTTTCCTGTCTCTCTGTACCAGTGTATTTATCCCTGTGTTTCCTGTCTCTCTGTACCAGTGTATTTATCCCTGTGTTTCCTGTCTCTCTGTACCAGTGTATTTATCCCTGTGTTTCCTGTCTCTCTGTACCAGTGTATGAATCCCTGTGTTTCCTGTCTCTCTGTACCAGTGTATTTATCCCTGTGTTTCCTGTCTCTCTGCCCCAGTGTATTTATCACTGTGTTTCCTGTCTCTCTGTCCCAGTGTATTTATCCCTGTGTTTCCTGTCTCTCTGTACCAGTGTATTTATCCCTGTGTTTCCTGTCTCTCTGTACCAGTGTATTTATCCCTGTGTTTCCTGTCTCTCTGTCCCATTGTATTTATCCCTGTGTTTCCTGTCTCTCTGTACCAGTGTATTTATCCCTGTGTTTCCTGTCTCTCTGTGCCAGTGTATTTATCCCTGTGTTTCCTGTCTCTCTGTGCCAGTGTATTTATCCCTGTGTTTCCTGTCTCTCTGTACCAGTGTATTTATCCCTGTGTTTCCTGTCTCTCTGTACCAGTGTATTTATCCCTGTGTTTCCTGTCTCTCTGTGCCAGTGTATTTATCCCTGTGTTTCCTGTCTCTCTGTACCAGTGTATTTATCCCTGTGTTTCCTGTCTCTCTGTACCAGTGTATTTATCCCTGTGTTTCCTGTCTCTCTGTACCAGTGTATTTATCCCTGTGTTTCCTGTCTCTCTGTACCAGTGTATTTATCCCTGTGTTTCCTGTCTCTCTGTACCAGTGTATTTATCCCTGTGTTTCCTGTCTCTCTGTGCCAGTGTATTTATCCCTGTGTTTCCTGTCTCTCTGTGCCAGTGTATTTATCCCTGTGTTTCCTGTCTCTCTGTACCAGTGTATTTATCCCTGTGTTTCCTGTCTCTCTGTACCAGTGTATTTATCTCTGTGTTTCCTGTCTCTCTGCCCCAGTGTATTTATCCCTGTGTTTCCTGTCTCTCTGTACCAGTGTATTTATCCCTGTGTTTCCTGTCTCTGTACCAGTGTATTTATCCCTGTGTTTCCTGTCTCTCTGTGCCAGTGTATTTATCCCTGTGTTTCCTGTCTCTCTGTACCAGTGTATTTATCCCTGTGTTTCCAGTCTCTCTGTACCAGTGTATTTATCCCTGTGTTTCCAGTCTCTCTGTACCAGTGTATTTATCCCTGTGTTTCCTGTCTCTCTGTACCAGTGTATTTATCCCTGTGTTTCCAGTCTCTCTGTACCAGTGTATTTATCCCTGTGTTTCCTGTCTCTCTGTACCAGTGTATTTATCCCTGTGTTTCCTGTCTCTCTGTCCCAGTGTATTAATCCCTGTGTTTCCAGTCTCTCTGTACCAGTGTATTTATCCCTGTGTTTCCTGTCTCTCTGTACCAGTGTATTTATCCCTGTTTCCTGTCTCTCTGTACCAGTGTATTTATCCCTGTTTCCTGTCTCTCTGTACCAGTGTATTTATCCCTGTGTTTCCTGTCTCTCTGTACCAGTGTATTTATCCCTGTGTTTCCTGTCTCTCTGCCCCAGTGTATTTATCCCTGTTTCCTGTCTCTCTGTTCCAGTGTATTTATCCCTGTGTTTCCTGTCTCTCTGTACCAGTGTATTTATCCCTGTGTTTCCTGTCTCTCTGTACCAGTGTATTTATCCCTGTGTTTCCTGTCTCTCTGTACCAGTGTATTCATCCCTGTGTTTCCTGTCTCTCTGTACCAGTGTATTTATCCCTGTGTTTCCTGTCTCTCTGTGCCAGTGTATTTATCCCTGTGTTTCCTGTCTCTCTGTACCAGTGTATTTATCCCTGTGTTTCCTGTCTCTCTGTACCAGTGTATTTATCCCTGTGTTTCCTGTCTCTCTGTGCCAGTGTATTTATCCCTGTGTTTCCTGTCTCTCTGTGCCAGTGTATTTATCCCTGTGTTTCCTGTCTCTCTGTACCAGTGTATTTATCCCTGTGTTTCCTGTCTCTCTGTACCAGTGTATTTATCCCTGTGTTTCCTGTCTCTCTGTGCCAGTGTATTTATCCCTGTGTTTCCTGTCTCTCTGTACCAGTGTATTTATCCCTGTGTTTCCTGTCTCTCTGTACCAGTGTATTTATCCCTGTGTTTCCTGTCTCTCTGTACCAGTGTATTTATCCCTGTGTTTCCTGTCTCTCTGTACCAGTGTATTTATCCCTGTGTTTCCTGTCTCTCTGTACCAGTGTATTTATCCCTGTGTTTCCTGTCTCTCTGTGCCAGTGTATTTATCCCTGTGTTTCCTGTCTCTCTGTGCCAGTGTATTTATCCCTGTGTTTCCTGTCTCTCTGTACCAGTGTATTTATCCCTGTGTTTCCTGTCTCTCTGTACCAGTGTATTTATCTCTGTGTTTCCTGTCTCTCTGCCCCAGTGTATTTATCCCTGTGTTTCCTGTCTCTCTGTACCAGTGTATTTATCCCTGTGTTTCCTGTCTCTGTACCAGTGTATTTATCCCTGTGTTTCCTGTCTCTCTGTGCCAGTGTATTTATCCCTGTGTTTCCTGTCTCTCTGTACCAGTGTATTTATCCCTGTGTTTCCAGTCTCTCTGTACCAGTGTATTTATCCCTGTGTTTCCAGTCTCTCTGTACCAGTGTATTTATCCCTGTGTTTCCTGTCTCTCTGTACCAGTGTATTTATCCCTGTGTTTCCAGTCTCTCTGTACCAGTGTATTTATCCCTGTGTTTCCTGTCTCTCTGTACCAGTGTATTTATCCCTGTGTTTCCTGTCTCTCTGTACCAGTGTATTTATCCCTGTGTTTCCTGTCTCTCTGTACCAGTGTATTTATCCCTGTGTTTCCTGTCTCTCTGTACCAGTGTATTTATCCCTGTTTCCTGTCTCTCTGTACCAGTGTATTTATCCCTGTTTCCTGTCTCTCTGTACCAGTGTATTTATCCCTGTGTTTCCTGTCTCTCTGTACCAGTGTATTTATCCCTGTGTTTCCTGTCTCTCTGCCCCAGTGTATTTATCCCTGTGTTTCCTGTCTCTCTGTTCCAGTGTATTTATCCCTGTGTTTCCTGTCTCTCTGTACCAGTGTATTTATCCCTGTGTTTCCTGTCTCTCTGTACCAGTGTATTTATCCCTGTGTTTCCTGTCTCTCTGTACCAGTGTATTCATCCCTGTGTTTCCTGTCTCTCTGTACCAGTGTATTTATCCCTGTGTTTCCTGTCTCTCTGTGCCAGTGTATTTATCCCTGTGTTTCCTGTCTCTCTGTACCAGTGTATTTATCCCTGTGTTTCCTGTCTCTCTGTACCAGTGTATTTATCCCTGTGTTTCCTGTCTCTCTGTTCCAGTGTATTTATCCCTGTGTTTCCTGTCTCTCTGTACCAGTGTATTTATCCCTGTGTTTCCTGTCTCTCTGTACCAGTGTATTTATCCCTGTGTTTCCTGTCTCTCTGTGCCAGTGTATGTATCCCTGTGTTTCCTGTCTCTCTGTACCAGTTCGTCTTGTACGTTTAGTCAAGTCAACCAGTGTGTTTTTCCCCATTACTCCTTTTGCTAGTCTTCCCGGTTTTGACCACTGCCCTGATCTTGAATCTGCCTGCCCTGAACTTGAGTCTGCCTGCCCTTCGGTACCTATAGGACTCTGAACTGGTTGTGACCTTTTGCCTGTCCACACCCATTCTCTTGATGAAATAAACATTGTAAGACTCCAACCATCTGCCTCCTGTGTCTCCAGCTGGGTCTCGCCTTGTGCCTTGATAAGTTCAGTGTAGAAAGAGAGAGCTGAGAGACGGAGAGCCAAAGAATGAGAGGGGATGTCTCACCTGGGGGTGTTGGTGGAGGAGGAGCCGGGGGTGTTGGTGGAGGAGGAGCTGGGGGTGTTGGTGGAGGAGGAGCTGGGGGTGTTGGTGGAGGAGGAGCTGGGGGTGTTGGTGGAGGAGGAGCCGGGGGTGTTGGTGGAGGAGGAGTTGGGGGTGTTGGTGGAGGAAGAGCTGGGGGAGACAGAGGGCGATGCCACCTGAATGAAAACATGGATTTTAGTAGACTTATTCTACATACAATATAAAAGGAGCCATTTGAAAACAACAACAGACACATTAAAAAACGACTGAGGATTTAACATGAAATAAAAATCTACAGGTTTATTTCTCATGTTGGTCTGCTGTGGTTATAATCAGGAGGGGATGAACAGCTCAGACAAGACTGGCTGTGGTTATAATCAGGAGGGAATGAACAGCTCAGACAAGACTGGCTGTGGTTATAATCAGGAGGGAATGAACAGCTCAGACAAGACTGGCTGTGGTTATAATCAGGAGGGGATGAACAGCTCAGACAAGACTGGCTGTGGTTATAATCAGGAGGGGAATGAACAGCTCAGACAAGACTGGCTGTGGTTATAATCAGGAGGGGATGAACAGCTCAGACAAGACTGGCTGTGGTTATAATCAGGAGGGGATGAACAGCTCAGACAAGACTGGCTGTGGTTATAATCAGGAGGGGAATGAACAGCTCAGACAAGACTGGCTGTGGTTATAATCAGGAGGGGATGAACAGCTCAGACAAGACTGGCTGTGGTTATAATCAGGAGGGGATGAACAGCTCAGACAAGACTGGCTGTGGTTATAATCAGGAGGGGATGAACAGCTCAGACAAGACTGGCTGTGGTTATAATCAGGGGGAGGGGATGAACAGCTCAGACAAGACTGGCTGTGGTTATAATCAGGAGGGGATGAACAGCTCAGACAAGACTGGCTGTGGTTATAATCAGGAGGGGATGAACAGCTCAGACAAGACTGGCTGTGGTTATAATCAGGAGGGAATGAACAGCTCAGACAAGACTGGCTGTGGTTATAATCAGGAGGGAATGAACAGCTCAGACAAGACTGGCTGTGGTTATAATCAGGGGAGGGGATGAACAGCTCAGACAAGACTGGCTGTGGTTATAATCAGGGGAGGGGATGAACAGCTCAGACAAGACTGGCTGTGGTTATAATCAGGAGGGAATGAACAGCTCAGACAAGACTGGCTGTGGTTATTATGAAATCAAGAGGTTATAATCAGGGAATGAACAGCTCAGACAAGACTGGCTGTGGTTATAATCAGGAGGGAATGAACAGCTCAGACAAGACTGGCTGTGGTTATAATCAGGAGGGAATGAACAGCTCAGACAAGACTGGCTGTGTTATAATCAGGAGGGGATAATCAGACAAGACTGGCTGTGGAGGGGGGATGAACAGCTCAGACAAGACTGGCTGTGGTTATAATCAGGAGGGGATGAACAGCTCAGACAAGACTGGCTGTGGTTATAATCAGGGGGAGGGGATGAACAGCTCAGACAAGACTGGCTGTGGTTATAATCAGGAGGGGATGAACAGCTCAGACAAGACTGGCTGTGGTTATAATCAGGAGGAGGGAATGAACAGCTCAGACAAGACTGGCTGTGGTTATAATCAGGGGGAGGGGATGAACAGCTCAGACAAGACTGGCTGTGGTTATAATCAGGAGGGAATGAACAGCTCAGACAAGACTGGCTGTGGTTATAATCAGGAGGGGATGAACAGCTCAGACAAGACTGGCTGTGGTTATAATCAGGGGGAGGGGATGAACAGCTCAGACAAGACTGGCTGTGGTTATAATCAGGAGGGAATGAACAGCTCAGACAAGACTGGCTGTGGTTATAATCAGGAGGGAATGAACAGCTCAGACAAGACTGGCTGTGGTTATAATCAGGAGGGGATGAACAGCTCAGACAAGACTGGCTGTGGTTATAATCAGGGGAGGGGATGAACAGCTCAGACAAGACTGGCTGTGGTTATAATCAGGAGGAATGAACAGCTCAGACAAGACTGGCTGTGGTTATAATCAGGAGGGAATGAACAGCTCAGACAAGACTGGCTGTGGTTATAATCAGGAGGGGGATGAACAGCTCAGACAAGACTGGCTGTGGTTATAATCAGGAGGGGAATGAACAGCTCAGACAAGACTGGCTGTGGTTATAATCAGGAGGGGATGAACAGCTCAGACAAGACTGGCTGTGGTTATAATCAGGAGGGGATGAACAGCTCAGACAAGACTGGCTGTGGTTATAATCAGGAGGGGAATGAACAGCTCAGACAAGACTGGCTGTGGTTATAATCAGGAGGGGATGAACAGCTCAGACAAGACTGGCTGTGGTTATAATCAGGAGGGGATGAACAGCTCAGACAAGACTGGCTGTGGTTATAATCAGGAGGGGATGAACAGCTCAGACAAGACTGGCTGTGGTTATAATCAGGGGGAGGGGATGAACAGCTCAGACAAGACTGGCTGTGGTTATAATCAGGAGGGGATGAACAGCTCAGACAAGACTGGCTGTGGTTATAATCAGGAGGGGATGAACAGCTCAGACAAGACTGGCTGTGGTTATAATCAGGAGGGAATGAACAGCTCAGACAAGACTGGCTGTGGTTATAATCAGGAGGGAATGAACAGCTCAGACAAGACTGGCTGTGGTTATAATCAGGGGGAGGGGATGAACAGCTCAGACAAGACTGGCTGTGGTTATAATCAGGGGGAGGGGATGAACAGCTCAGACAAGACTGGCTGTGGTTATAATCAGGAGGGAATGAACAGCTCAGACAAGACTGGCTGTGGTTATAATCAGGAGGGAATGAACAGCTCAGACAAGACTGGCTGTGGTTATAATCAGGAGGGAATGAACAGCTCAGACAAGACTGGCTGTGGTTATAATCAGGAGGGAATGAACAGCTCAGACAAGACTGGCTGTGGTTATAATCAGGAGGGGATGAACAGCTCAGACAAGACTGGCTGTGGTTATAATCAGGGGGAGGGGATGAACAGCTCAGACAAGACTGGCTGTGGTTATAATCAGGAGGGGATGAACAGCTCAGACAAGACTGGCTGTGGTTATAATCAGGGGAGGGGATGAACAGCTCAGACAAGACTGGCTGTGGTTATAATCAGGAGGGATGAACAGCTCAGACAAGACTGGCTGTGGTTATAATCAGGAGGGAATGAACAGCTCAGACAAGACTGGCTGTGGTTATAATCAGGAGGGGATGAACAGCTCAGACAAGACTGGCTGTGGTTATAATCAGGGGGAGGGGATGAACAGCTCAGACAAGACTGGCTGTGGTTATAATCAGGAGGGGATGAACAGCTCAGACAAGACTGGCTGTGGTTATAATCAGGGGGAGGGGATGAACAGCTCAGACAAGACTGGCTGTGGTTATAATCAGGAGGGAATGAACAGCTCAGACAAGACTGGCTGTGGTTATAATCAGGAGGAATGAACAGCTCAGACAAGACTGGCTGTGGTTATAATCAGGAGGGGATGAACAGCTCAGACAAGACTGGCTGTGGTTATAATCAGGGGAGGGGGATGAACAGCTCAGACAAGACTGGCTGTGGTTATAATCAGGAGGGGAATGAACAGCTCAGACAAGACTGGCTGTGGTTATAATCAGGAGGGAATGAACAGCTCAGACAAGACTGGCTGTGGTTATAATCAGGAGGGAATGAACAGCTCAGACAAGACTGGCTGTGGTTATAATCAGGAGGGAATGAACAGCTCAGACAAGACTGGCTGTGGTTATAATCAGGAGGGGAATGAACAGCTCAGACAAGACTGGCTGTGGTTATAATCAGGAGGGGGATGAACAGCTCAGACAAGACTGGCTGTGGTTATAATCAGGGGGAGGGGATGAACAGCTCAGACAAGACTGGCTGTGGTTATAATCAGGAGGGGATGAACAGCTCAGACAAGACTGGCTGTGGTTATAATCAGGGGGAGGGGATGAACAGCTCAGACAAGACTGGCTGTGGTTATAATCAGGAGGGGATGAACAGCTCAGACAAGACTGGCTGTGGTTATAATCAGGGGGGGGATGAACAGCTCAGACAAGACTGGCTGTGGTTATAATCAGGAGGGGATGAACAGCTCAGACAAGACTGGCTGTGGTTATAATCAGGAGGAGGGAATGAACAGCTCAGACAAGACTGGCTGTGGTTATAATCAGGAGGGGATGAACAGCTCAGACAAGACTGGCTGTGGTTATAATCAGGAGGGGATGAACAGCTCAGACAAGACTGGCTGTGGTTATAATCAGGAGGGAATGAACAGCTCAGACAAGACTGGCTGTGGTTATAATCAGGAGGAGGGGATGAACAGCTCAGACAAGACTGGCTGTGGTTATAATCAGGAGGGGATGAACAGCTCAGACAAGACTGGCTGTGGTTATAATCAGGAGGAGGGGAATGAACAGCTCAGACAAGACTGGCTGTGGTTATAATCAGGAGGGGATGAACAGCTCAGACAAGACTGGCTGTGGTTATAATCAGGAGGGGATGAACAGCTCAGACAAGACTGGCTGTGGTTATAATCAGGAGGGAATGAACAGCTCAGACAAGACTGGCTGTGGTTATAATCAGGAGGGAATGAACAGCTCAGACAAGACTGGCTGTGGTTATAATCAGGAGGGGATGAACAGCTCAGACAAGACTGGCTGTGGTTATAATCAGGGGAGGGGATGAACAGCTCAGACAAGACTGGCTGTGGTTATAATCAGGAGGGAATGAACAGCTCAGACAAGACTGGCTGTGGTTATAATCAGGAGGGAATGAACAGCTCAGACAAGACTGGCTGTGGTTATAATCAGGAGGGGATGAACAGCTCAGACAAGACTGGCTGTGGTTATAATCAGGGGGAGGGGATGAACAGCTCAGACAAGACTGGCTGTGGTTATAATCAGGAGGGGATGAACAGCTCAGCTCCTCTCTCTCTGTTCAATAAAGTCAGAACAGATCCCCACTGTCTTCCTCTCTCTCTGTTCAATAAAGTCAGAACAGATCCCCACTGCCATCCTCCCGCTCTCTGTTCAATAAAGTCAGAACAGATCCCCACTGTCTTCCTCTCTCTCTGTTCAATAAAGTCAGAACAGATCCCCACTGTCTTCCTCTCTCTCTGTTCAATAAAGTCAGAACAGATCCCCACTGTCTTCCTCTCTCTGTTCAATAAAGTCAGAACAGATCCCCACTGTCTTCCTCTCTCTGTTCAATAAAGTCAGAACAGATCCCCACTGTCTTCCTCTCTCTGTTCAATAAAGTCAGAACAGATCCCCACTGTCTTCCTCTCTCTGTTCAGTAATGAAAACAGGTATGTTTGATACCTGTAGGTAGAATAAAGTCAGACCATGAAAACAGGTATGTTTGATACCTGTAGGTAGAATAAAGTCAGACCATGAAAACAGGTATGTTTGATACCTGTAGGTAGAATAAAGTCAGACCATGAAAACAGGTATGTTTGATACCTGTAGGTAGAAGTCCCCGGGGCGGAGGACACGTGGGTCCAGAGGAGAGAGCTGGATGATCACCTTGTCCTGGAGACACAGAGGCCAGCCCTGGTGCCGGAATAACAGGCCGCAGTACGGGAACTACAGGAGAGATGGAGATGGAGAGGGAGACTGAGTAAATAAATCAACTACAGGAGAGATGGAGAAGGAGAAGGAGACTGAGTAAATAAATCAACTACAGGAGAGATGGAGAAGGAGAAGGAGACTGAGTAAATAAATCAACTACAGGAGAGATGGAGAAGGAGAAGGAGACTGAGTAAATAAATCAACTACAGGAGAGATGGAGAAGGAGACTGAGTAAATAAATCAACTACAGGAGAGATGGAGAAGGAGAGGGAGACTGAGTAAATAAATCAACTACAGGAGAGAAGGAGAAGGAGAAGGAGACTGAGTAAATAAATCAACTACAGGAGAGATGGAGAAGGAGACTGAGTAAATAAATCAACTACAGGAGAGATGGAGAAGGAGAGGGAGACTGAGTAAATAAATCAACTACAGGAGGGAAGGAGAAGGAGAGGGAGACTGAGTAAATAAATCAACTACAGGAGAGATGGAGAAGGAGAGGGAGACTGAGTAAATAAATCAACTACAGGAGAGATGGAGAAGGAGACTGAGTAAATAAATCAACTACAGGAGAGATGGAGAAGGAGAGGGAGACTGAGTAAATAAATCAACTACAGGAGAGATGGAGAAGGAGAAGGAGAAGGAGACTGAGTAAATAAATCAACTACAGGAGAGATGGAGAAGGAGAAGGAGACTGAGTAAATAAATCAACTACAGGAGAGATGGAGAAGGAGAAGGAGACTGAGTAAATAAATCAACTACAGGAGAGATGGAGATGGAGAAGGAGAAGGAGACTGAGTAAATAAATCAACTACAGGAGAGCTGGAGAAGGAGAGGGAGACTGAGTAAATAAATCAACTACAGGAGAGAAGGAGAAGGAGAAGGAGACTGAGTAAATAAATCAACTACAGGAGAGATGGAGAAGGAGAAGGAGACTGAGTAAATAAATCAACTACAGGAGAGATGGAGAAGGAGAAGGAGAAGGAGACTGAGTAAATAAATCAACTACAGGAGAGATGGAGAAGGAGAGGGAGAGGGAGACTGAGTAAATAAATCAACTACAGGAGAGAAGGAGAAGGAGACTGAGTAAATAAATCAACTACAGGAGAGAAGGAGAAGGAGACTGAGTAAATAAATCAACTACAGGAGAGAAGGAGAAGGAGACTGAGTAAATAAATCAACTACAGGAGAGATGGAGAAGGAGACTGAGTAAATAAATCAACTACAGGAGAGAAGGAGAAGGAGAAGGAGACTGAGTAAATAAATCAACTACAGGAGAGAAGGAGAAGGAGACTGAGTAAATAAATCAACTACAGGAGAGAAGGAGAAGGAGACTGAGTAAATAAATCAACTACAGGAGAGAAGGAGAAGGAGAAGGAGACTGAGTAAATAAATAAACTACAGGAGAGATGGAGAAGGAGAAGGAGACTGAGTAAATAAATCAACTACAGGAGAGATGGAGAAGGAGAAGGAGAGGAAGACTGAGTAAATAAATCAACTACAGGAGAGAAGGAGAAGGAGAAGGAGAGGGAGACTGAGTAAATAAATCAACTACAGGAGAGAAGGAGAAGGAGAAGGAGACTGAGTAAATAAATCAACTACAGGAGAGAAGGAGAAGGAGAAGGAGAGGGAGACTGAGTAAATAAATCAACTACAGGAGAGAAGGAGAAGGAGAAGGAGACTGAGTAAATAAATCAACTACAGGAGAGAAGGAGAAGGAGAAGGAGACTGAGTAAATAAATCAACTACAGGAGAGAAGGAGAAGGAGAAGAGAGGAGACTGAGTAAATAAATCAACTACAGGAGAGATGGAGAAGGAGAAGGAGAGGAGACTGAGTAAATAAATCAACTACAGGAGAGAAGGAGAAGGAGAGGGAGACTGAGTAAATAAATCAACTACAGGAGAGATGGAGAAGGAGACTGAGTAAATAAATCAACTACAGGAGAGAAGGAGAAGGAGAGGGAGACTGAGTAAATAAATCAACTACAGGAGAGAAGGAGAAGGAGACTGAGTAAATAAATCAACTACAGGAGAGAAGGAGAAGGAGAAGGAGACTGAGTAAATAAATCAACTACAGGAGAGAAGGAGAAGGAGAGGGAGACTGAGTAAATAAATCAACTACAGGAGAGATGGAGAAGGAGAAGGAGACTGAGTAAATAAATCAACTACAGGAGAGATGGAGAAGGAGAGGAGACTGAGTAAATAAATCAACTACAGGAGAGATGGAGATGGAGAAGAGACTGAGTAAATAAATCAACTACAGGAGAGATGGAGAAGGAGAAGGAGACTGAGTAAATAAATCAACTACAGGAGAGATGGAGAAGGAGAAGGAGACTGAGTAAATAAATCAACTACAGGAGAGATGGAGAAGAGAGGGAGACTGAGTAAATAAATCAACTACAGGAGAGATGGAGAAGGAGACTGAGTAAATAAATCAACTACAGGAGAGATGGAGAAGGAGAAGGAGACTGAGTAAATAAATCAACTACAGGAGAGAGGAGATGGAGAAGGAGAGGGAGACTGAGTAAATAAATCAACTACAGGAGAGATGGAGAAGGAGAGGGAGACTGAGTAAATAAATCAACTACAGGAGAGATGGAGAAGGAGACTGAGTAAATAAATCAACTACAGGAGAGATGGAGAAGGAGAAGGAGACTGAGTAAATAAATCAACTACAGGAGAGAGGGAGATGGAGAAGGAGAGGGAGACTGAGTAAATAAATCAACTACAGGAGAGATGGAGAAGGAGAAGGAGACTGAGTAAATAAATCAACTACAGGAGAGAGGGAGATGGAGAAGGAGAGGGAGACTGAGTAAATAAATCAACTACAGGAGAGATGGAGATGGAGAAGGAGACTGAGTAAATAAATCAACTACAGGAGAGATGGAGAGGAGAAGGAGAGGAGACTGAGTAAATAAATCAACTACAGGAGAGATGGAGAAGGAGAGGGAGACTGAGTAAATAAATCAACTACAGGAGAGATGGAGAGGAGAGGAGACTGAGTAAATACATCAACTACAGGAGAGATGGAGAAGGAGAAGGAGAGGGAGACTGAGTAAATAAATCAACTACAGGAGAGATGGAGAAGGAGAAGGAGAGGAGACTGAGTAAATAAATCAACTACAGGAGAGAAGGAGAAGGAGAAGGAGAGGGAGACTGAGTAAATAAATCAACTACAGGAGAGATGGAGAAGGAGACTGAGTAAATAAATCAACTACAGGAGAGAAGGAGAAGGAGAAGGAGAGGGAGACTGAGTAAATAAATCAACTACAGGAGAGAAGGAGAAGGAGACTGAGTAAATAAATCAACTACAGGAGAGAAGGAGAAGGAGAAGGAGACTGAGTAAATAAATCAACTACAGGAGAGAAGGAGAAGGAGAAGGAGACTGAGTAAATAAATCAACTACAGGAGAGAAGGAGAAGGAGAAGGAGAGGGAGACTGAGTAAATAAATCAACTACAGGAGAGATGGAGAAGGAGAAGGAGAGGGAGACTGAGTAAATAAATCAACTACAGGAGAGAAGGAGAAGGAGACTGAGTAAATAAATCAACTACAGGAGAGATGGAGAAGGAGACTGAGTAAATAAATCAACTACAGGAGAGAAGGAGAAGGAGAAGGAGAGGGAGACTGAGTAAATAAATCAACTACAGGAGAGAAGGAGAAGGAGACTGAGTAAATAAATCAACTACAGGAGAGAAGGAGAAGGAGAAGGAGACTGAGTAAATAAATCAACTACAGGAGAGATGGAGAAGGAGACTGAGTAAATAAATCAACTACAGGAGAGAGGGAGATGGAGAAGGAGAGGGAGACTGAGTAAATAAATCAACTACAGGAGAGATGGAGAAGGAGAGGGAGACTGAGTAAATAAATCAACTACAGGAGAGATGGAGAAGGAGACTGAGTAAATAAATCAACTACAG
Source organism: Oncorhynchus nerka (assembly GCF_034236695.1). Lineage (NCBI taxonomy): Eukaryota > Metazoa > Chordata > Actinopteri > Salmoniformes > Salmonidae > Oncorhynchus > Oncorhynchus nerka. Next base: position 143,215 of record NW_027040382.1, on the reverse strand, counting down.
GAGAGATGGAGAAGGAGAAGGAGACTGAGTAAATAAATCAACTACAGGAGAGATGGAGAAGGAGAAGGAGACTGAGTAAATAAATCAACTACAGGAGAGATGGAGAAGGAGAAGGAGACTGAGTAAATAAATCAACTACAGGAGAGATGGAGAAGGAGAGGGAGACTGAGTAAATAAATCAACTACAGGAGAGATGGAGAAGGAGACTGAGTAAATAAATCAACTACAGGAGAGATGGAGAAGGAGAAGGAGTCTGAGTAAATAAATCAACTACAGGAGAGAGGGAGATGGAGAAGGAGAGGGAGACTGAGTAAATAAATCAACTACAGGAGAGATGGAGAAGGAGAGGGAGACTGAGTAAATAAATCAACTACAGGAGAGATGGAGAAGGAGACTGAGTAAATAAATCAACTACAGGAGAGATGGAGAAGGAGAAGGAGACTGAGTAAATAAATCAACTACAGGAGAGAGGGAGATGGAGAAGGAGAGGGAGACTGAGTAAATAAATCAACTACAGGAGAGATGGAGAAGGAGAAGGAGACTGAGTAAATAAATCAACTACAGGAGAGAGGGAGATGGAGAAGGAGAGGGAGACTGAGTAAATAAATCAACTACAGGAGAGATGGAGATGGAGAAGGAGACTGAGTAAATAAATCAACTACAGGAGAGATGGAGAAGGAGAAGGAGAGGGAGACTGAGTAAATAAATCAACTACAGGAGAGATGGAGAAGGAGAGGGAGACTGAGTAAATAAATCAACTACAGGAGAGATGGAGAAGGAGAGGGAGACTGAGTAAATACATCAACTACAGGAGAGATGGAGAAGGAGAAGGAGAGGGAGACTGAGTAAATAAATCAACTACAGGAGAGATGGAGAAGGAGAAGGAGAGGGAGACTGAGTAAATAAATCAACTACAGGAGAGAAGGAGAAGGAGAAGGAGAGGGAGACTGAGTAAATAAATCAACTACAGGAGAGATGGAGAAGGAGACTGAGTAAATAAATCAACTACAGGAGAGAAGGAGAAGGAGAAGGAGAGGGAGACTGAGTAAATAAATCAACTACAGGAGAGAAGGAGAAGGAGACTGAGTAAATAAATCAACTACAGGAGAGAAGGAGAAGGAGAAGGAGACTGAGTAAATAAATCAACTACAGGAGAGAAGGAGAAGGAGAGGGAGACTGAGTAAATAAATCAACTACAGGAGAGATGGAGAAGGAGAAGGAGACTGAGTAAATAAATCAACTACAGGAGAGATGGAGAAGGAGAGGGAGACTGAGTAAATAAATCAACTACAGGAGAGATGGAGATGGAGAAGGAGACTGAGTAAATAAATCAACTACAGGAGAGATGGAGAAGGAGAAGGAGACTGAGTAAATAAATCAACTACAGGAGAGATGGAGAAGGAGAAGGAGACTGAGTAAATAAATCAACTACAGGAGAGATGGAGAAGGAGAGGGAGACTGAGTAAATAAATCAACTACAGGAGAGATGGAGAAGGAGACTGAGTAAATAAATCAACTACAGGAGAGATGGAGAAGGAGAAGGAGACTGAGTAAATAAATCAACTACAGGAGAGAGGAGATGGAGAAGGAGAGGAGACTGAGTAAATAAATCAACTACAGGAGAGATGGAGAAGGAGACTGAGTAAATAAATCAACTACAGGAGAGATGGAGAAGGAGAAGGAGACTGAGTAAATAAATCAACTACAGGAGAGAGGGAGATGGAGAAGGAGAGGGAGACTGAGTAAATAAATCAACTACAGGAGAGATGGAGATGGAGAAGGAGACTGAGTAAATAAATCAACTACAGGAGAGATGGAGAAGGAGAAGGAGAGGGAGACTGAGTAAATAAATCAACTACAGGAGAGATGGAGAAGGAGAGGGAGACTGAGTAAATAAATCAACTACAGGAGAGATGGAGAAGGAGAGGGAGACTGAGTAAATACATCAACTACAGGAGAGATGGAGAAGGAGACTGAGTAAATAAATCAACTACAGGAGAGATGGAGAAGGAGACTGAGTAAATAAATCAACTACAGGAGAGATGGAGAAGGAGACTGAGTAAATAAATCAACTACAGGAGAGATGGAGAAGGAGAGGGAGACTGAGTAAATAAATCATTCTAAAACATGAACTATGTCAACAAGTAGAGTTTGATGAGTGACACCTAAAGAGAGAAGGTGGGGGAGACATTGAAGTAAATCATTTTACTGATAAAACGTAAAGTGATTTCCGCTCAGAGGTCGTCTTTCAGCCCGGGCAGTCACACCGGAAAACAAATCATCCGATCCCTCCTCTCATCCCCTTTCCCATTTCAGAGCCCCCAATCCTCTCCACTCTAAACAAGGGTTTCTGTGATGCTCTCTGATAACGCTGAGAAACACAGACCCCTGCTCTGTCTGTCTTCCTCCACCTCTCTTCCCTCCACCTCCTCTCCCTCCCCCTCCTCTTTCTTCCCTCCTTCCCTTCATTCTTCCTTCACTCCCCTCCTCCCATCCTCTCTTCCTCCCTGAGTGAGAGACAGAACAGGAGAGGACTGAGCTCCTCTATCCATCTCTCTCTCTCTCTCTCATTTGATCACTCTCTCTTTTCCTTGTCAGAAGTTGTCTCCTCCTGAGTCACTAATAGAGGTGCTCTCCCTGTCTCTATTGCTCTGAGTCACCTAAACCAGGTGTCTCCTCCTGAGTCACTAATAGAGGTGCTCTCCCTGTCTCTATTGCTCTGAGTCACCTAAACCAGGTGTCTCCTCCTGAGTCACTAATAGAGGTGCTCTCCCTGTCTCTATTGCTCTGAGTCACCTAAACCAGGTGTCTCCTCCTGAGTCACTAATAGAGGTGCTCTCCCTGTCTCTATTGCTCTGAGTCACCTAAACCAGGTGTCTCCTCCTGAGTCACTAATAGAGGTGCTCTCCCTGTCTCTATTGCTCTGAGTCACCTAAACCAGGTGTCTCCTCCTGAGTCACTAATAGAGGTGCTCTCCCTGTCTCTATTGCTCTGAGTCACCTAAACCAGGTGTCTCCTCCTGAGTCACTAATAGAGGTGCTCTCCCTGTCTCTATTGCTCTGAGTCACCTAAACCAGGTGTTTCCTCCTGAGTCACTAATAGAGGTGCTCTCCCTGTCTCTATTGCTCTGAGTCACCTAAACCAGTTGTCTCCCCCTGAGTCACTAATAGAGGTGCTCTCCCTGTCTCTATTGCTCTGAGTCACCTAAACCAGGTGTCTCCTCCTGAGTCACTAATAGAGGTGCTCTCCCTGTCTCTATTGCTCTGAGTTACCTAAACGAGGTGTTTTCTCCCATGTCTTACTACTCATCCAGGTGGTGAGCCATTCCCTCTCATTACGCCGCTCTCGGCCTGGTCTTGTCCGGTCATGCCTGTGATTTTTTTATTTAAAAAAAATGTTACCTTCATTTAACCAGGCAAGTCAGTTAAGAACAAATTCTTATTTTCAATGACGGCCTGGGAACAGTGGGCTAACTGCCTGTTCAGGGGCAGAACGACAGATTTGTACCTTGTCAGCTCGGGGGTTTGACCTTGCAACCTTCCGGCTACTAGTCCAATGCTCTAACCACTAGGCTACTCCTGGTGTGTTGTCAGAATGGAACACCAATACAGAACTCCTGGTGTGTTGTCAGAATGGAACACCAATACAGAACTCCTGGTGTGTTGTCAGAATGGAACACCAATACAGAACTCCTGGTGTGTTGTCAGAATGGAACACCAATACAGAACTCCCGGTGTGTTGTCAGAATGGAACACTACACCAATACAGAACTCCTGGTGTGTTGTCAGAATGGAACACAACACCAATACAGAACTCCTGGTGTGTTGTCAGAATGGAACACAACACCAATACAGAACTCCTGGTGTGTTGTCAGAATGGAACACCAATACAGAACTCCTGGTGTGTTGTCAGAATGGAACACCAATACAGAACTCCCGGTGTGTTGTCAGAATGGAACACTACACCAATACAGAACTCCTGGTGTGTTGTCAGAATGGAACACAACACCAATACAGAACTCCTGGTGTGTTGTCAGAATGGAACACAACACCAATACAGAACTCCTGGTGTGTTGTCAGAATGGAACACCAATACAGAACTCCTGGTGTGTTGTCAGAATGGAACACCAATACAGAACTCCTGGTGTGTTGTCAGAATGGAACACAACACCAATACAGAACTCCTGGTGTGTTGTCAGAATGGAACACAACACCAATACAGAACTCCTGGTGTGTTGTCAGAATGGAACACTACACCAATACAGAACTCCTGGTGTGTTGTCAGAATGGAACACAACACCAATACAGAACTCCTGGTGTGTTGTCAGAATGGAACACAACATCAGTACAGAACTCCTGGTGTGTTGTCAGAATGGAACACCAATACAGAACTCCTGGTGTGTTGTCAGAATGGAACACTACACCAATACAGAACTCCTGGTGTGTTGTCAGAATGGAACACAACACCAATACAGAACTCCTGGTGTGTTGTCAGAATGGAACACAACACCAATACAGAACTCCTGGTGTGTTGTCAGAATGGAACACAACACCAATACAGAACTCCTGGTGTGTTGTCAGAATGGAACACCACACCAATACAGAACTCCTGGTGTGTTGTCAGAATGGAACACAACACCAGTACAGAACTCCTGGTGTGTTGTCAGAATGGAACACAACACCAATACAGAACTCCTGGTATGTTGTCAGAATGGAACACAACACCAATACAGAACTCCTGGTGTGTTGTCAGAATGGACACAACACCAATACAGAACTCCTGGTGTGTTGTCAGAATGGAACACAACACCAATACAGAACTCCTGGTGTGTTGTCAGAATGGAACACAACACCAATACAGAACTCCTGGTGTGTTGTCAGAATGGAACACCAATACAGAACTCCTGGTGTGTTGTCAGAATGGAACACAACACCAATACAGAACTCCTGGTGTGTTGTCAGAATGGAACAACACCAATACAGAACTCCTGGTGTGTTGTCAGAATGGAACACCACACCAATACAGAACTCCTGGTGTGTTGTCAGAATGGAACACAACACCAGTACAGAACTCCTGGTGTGTTGTCAGAATGGAACACAACACCAATACAGAACTCCTGGTATGTTGTCAGAATGGAACACAACACCAATACAGAACTCCTGGTGTGTTGTCAGAATGGACACAACACCAATACAGAACTCCTGGTGTGTTGTCAGAATGGAACACAACACCAATACAGAACTCCTGGTGTGTTGTCAGAATGGAACACAACACCAATACAGAACTCCTGGTGTGTTGTCAGAATGGAACACCAATACAGAACTCCTGGTGTGTTGTCAGAATGGAACACAACACCAATACAGAACTCCTGGTGTGTTGTCAGAATGGAACACCAATACAGAACTCCTGGTGTGTTGTCAGAATGGAACACAACACCAATACAGAACTCCTGGTGTGTTGTCAGAATGGAACACCAATACAGAACTCCTGGTGTGTTGTCAGAATGGAACACCAATACAGAACTCCTGGTGTGTTGTCAGAATGGAACACAACACCAATACAGAACTCCTGGTGTGTTGTCAGAATGGAACACCAATACAGAACTCCTGGTGTGTTGTCAGAATGGAACACAACACCAATACAGAACTCCTGGTGTGTTGTCAGAATGGAACACAACACCAATACAGAACTCCTGGTGTGTTGTCAGAATGGAACACTACACCAATACAGAACTCCTGGTGTGTTGTCAGAATGGAACACAACACCAATACAGAACTCCTGGTGTGTTGTCAGAATGGAACACAACACCAATACAGAACTCCTGGTGTGTTGTCAGAATGGAACACAACACCACACCAATACAGAACTCCTGGAGTGTTGTCAGAATGGAACACCAATACAGAACTCCTGGTGTGTTGTCAGAATGGAACACAACACCAATACAGAACTCCTGGTGTGTTGTCAGAATGGAACACCAATACAGAACTCCTGGTGTGTTGTCAGAATGGAACACTACACCAATACAGAACTCCTGGTGTGTTGTCAGAATGGAACACAACACCAATACAGAACTCCTGGTGTGTTGTCAGAATGGAACACCAATACAGAACTCCTGGTGTGTTGTCATTTGCAAACATTTCTAAAAACCTGTTTTTGATTTGTCATTATGGAGTATTGTGTATAAACAGATGACGGGAAAAAAAGTATTTAATCAATTTTAGAATAAGGCTGTACCCTAACACTGTACCCTAACACAATGTGGAAGAGGTCAAAGGGTCTGAATACTTTCCCAATGCACTACTGTTGACCAGGGCACTGAACAGGGTGGCATTGGAGGCACAGCCTATTCTCTCTGGGGAGGAAGGTGTCATATTATATGACCTGGGAAGACTGGAGGCCTGAATAGACTAGGTGTGTTCATTTAAAGAGAGAAAGAAAACCAACCTCCACATTCCTCTCTTTACCTTCCCCCCCTCCCTCCCCTCTTCTCGCCCTCCCTCCCTCCCCCTCCCCCTCCCCCTCCCTCCCTGACCCAACTCAACAGCAGCAGCAGGACCACAACAACACCAGGAGTTAGAGCTGGGTTTCATCAGCCGCCCCCCCTCCCTCCTATATAGTATAGTAGCAGTGTAGTAGTAGTAGTAGTAGTAGTAGTACTAGTAATACCAGTAGTAGTAGTAGTAGTAGTAGTAGTAGTAGTAGTACCAGTAGTAGTAGTACCAGTAGTAGTAGTAGTAGTAGTAGTACCAGTAGTAGTAGTAGTAGTAGTACCAGTAGTAGTAGTAGTAGTAGTAGTAGTAGTAGTAGTACCAGTAGTAGTAGTAGTAGTAGTAGTACCAGTAGTAGTACCAGTAGTAGTAGTAGTAGTAGTAGTAGTAGTAGTAATGGTATTAGGAGTAGCAGTACTAGTAATACCAGTAGTAGTATAGTAGTAGTAGTAGTAGTAGTAGTAGTAGTAGTAACAGTAGTAGCAGCAGTATCAGTAGTAGTATAGTAGTAGTATCAGTAGTAGTATAGCAGTAGTGGTAGTAACTATAGTATAACGTAGTAGTAGTAGTAGTTTAAGGTAACTATAGTATAATGTAGTAGTAGTAGTATAAGGTATCTATAGTATAACGTAGTAGTAGTAGTATAAGGTATCTACAGTATAACGTAGTAGTAGTAGTAGTATAAGGTAACTATAGTATAACGTAGTAGCTACTCACACAGGCATGTTGCTGGATGGTCAGTAGTAGTATAAGGTATCTATAGTATAACGTAGTAGTAGCAGTAGTAGTATAAGGTATCTATAGTATAACGTAGTAGTAGTAGTATCAGTATAAGGTATCTATAGTATAACGTAGTAGTAGCAGTAGTAGTATAAGGTATCTATAGTATAACGTAGTAGTAGTAGTATCAGTATAAGGTATCTATAGTATAACGTAGTAGTAGTAGTATAAGGTATCTATAGTATAACGTAGTAGTAGCAGTAGTAGTATAAGGTATCTATAGTATAACGTAGTAGTAGTAGTATAAGGTAACTATAGTATAACATAGTCGTAGTAGCAGTAGTAGTATAAGGTATCTATAGTATAACGTAGTAGTAGTAGTATAAGGTAACTATAGTATAACGTAGTAGTAGTAGCAGTAGTAGTATAAGGTATCTATAGTATAACGTAGTAGCTACTCACACAGGCATGTTGCTGGATGGTCAGTAGTAGTATAAGGTAACTATAGTATAACGTAGTAGTAGTAGTATAAGGTAACTATAGTATAACATAGTCGTAGTAGCAGTAGTAGTATAAGGTATCTATAGTATAACGTAGTAGTAGTAGTATAAGGTAACTATAGTATAACGTAGTAGTAGTAGCAGTAGTAGTATAAGGTATCTATAGTATAGCGTAGTAGTAGTAGTATAAGGTATCTATAGTATAACGTAGTAGTAGCAGTAGTAGTATAAGGTATCTATAGTATAACGTAGTAGTAGTAGTAGTAGTATAAGGTATCTATAGTATAACGTAGTAGTAGCAGTAGTAGTATAAGGTATCTATAGTATAACGTAGTAGCTACTCACACAGGCATGTTGCTGGATGGTCAGTAGTAGTATAAGGTAACTATAGTATAACGTAGTAGTAGTAGTAGTAGTATAAGGTAACTATAGTATAATGTAGTAGTAGTAGTAGTAGTATAAGGTAACTATATATAGTATAACGTAGTCGTAGTAGTAGTGGTATAAGGTTACTATAGTATAGCGTAGTAGTAGTAGTATAAGGTAACTATATATAGTATAACATAGTCGTAGTAGTAGTAGTATAAGGTATCTATAGTATAACGTAGTAGTAGTAGTATAAGGTAACTATAGTATAACGTAGTAGCTACTCACACAGGCATGTTGCTGGATGGTCAGTAGTATCAGTATAAGGTATCTATAGTATAACGTAGTAGTAGTAGCAGTAGTAGTAGTATAAGGTAACTATAGTATAACGTAGTAGTAGTAGTATAAGGTAACTATAGTATAACGTAGTAGTAGTAGTAGTATAAGGTAACTATAGTATAACGTAGTAGTAGTAGTATAAGGTAACTATAGTATAACGTAGTAGTAGTAGTATAAGGTATCTATAGTATAACGTAGTAGTAGTAGTAGTATAAGGTATCTATAGTATAACGTAGTAGTAGTAGCAGTAGTATAAGGTAACTATAGTATAACGTAGTAGTAGTAGTATAAGGTATCTATAGTATAACGTAGTAGTAGTAGCAGTAGTAGTAGTATAAGGTAACTATAGTATAACGTAGTAGTAGTAGTAGTAGTATAAGGTAACTATAGTATAACGTAGTAGTAGTAGTATAAGGTATCTATAGTATAACGTAGTAGTAGTAGTATAAGGTATCTATAGTATAACGTAGTAGTAGCAGTAGTAGTATGAGGTATCTATAGTATAACGTAGTAGTAGTAGTAGTAGTATAAGGTATCTATAGTATAACGTAGTAGTAGTAGTATAAGGTAACTATAGTATAACGTAGTAGTAGTAGCAGTAGTAGTAGTATAAGGTATCTATAGTATAACGTAGTAGTAGTAGCAGTAGTAGTAGTATAAGGTATCTATAGTATAACGTAGTAGTAGTAGTATAAGGTATCTATAGTATAACGTAGTAGCTACTCACACAGGCATGTTGCTGGATGGTCTGCAGGATGTGTTTGGCAGGGACCAGGAAGTCAATAAGGTATCTTAATCCGTCTCCTCTGTAGCTGGTCTCCACCACATCAAATACCTGACACAGCACCGTGGAGGCTGTGGCATCAAAGGGAGGGTAGAGGGCTGAGAGGGTGTTCTGGATACAACTGTCCAGAGATTCAGAGTCCTGAGGAGAGAGGAGAGGAGGAGAGGATGAGAGGGTGTTCTGGATAAAACTGTCCAGAGATTCAGAGTCCTGAGGAGAGAGGAGAGGAGGAGAGGATGAGAGGAGAGGAGGAGAGGATGAGAGGGTGTTCTGGATACAACTGTCCAGAGATTCAGAGTCCTGAGGAGAGAGGGGAGGAGAGAGGAGAGGAGAGGAGGAGAGGAGAGGAGGAGAGGAGGAGATGAGAGGAGGAGAGAGGAGAGGATGAGAGGGTGTTCTGGATACAACTGTCCAGAGATTCAGAGTCCTGAGGAGAGAGGAGAGGAGGAGAGGATGAGAGGAGAGGAGAGGAGGAGAGGATGAGAGGGTGTTCTGGATACAACTGTCCAGAGATTCAGAGTCCTGAGGAGAGAGGAGAGAGGAGAGGAGGAGAGGAGAGGAGGAGAGGAGGAGAGGATGAGAGGAGAGGAGGAGAGAGGAGAGGAGGAGAGGATGAGAGGATGAGAGGAGAGGAGGAGAGGATGAGAGGGTGCTCTGGATACAACTGTCCAGAGATTCAGAGTCCTGAGGAGAGGAGGAGAGGATGAGAGGAGAGGAGGGAGGAGAGAGGAGGAGAGGATGAGAGGAGGAGAGGAGGAGAGGATGAGAGGGTGTTCTGGATACAACTGTCCAGAGATTCAGAGTCCTGAGGAGAGAGGAGAGGAGGAGAGGATGAGAGGAGAGGAGGAGAGGAGAGGAGGAGAGGAGAGGAGGAGAGGATGAGAGGAGAGGAGGAGAGAGGAGAGGATGAGAGGAGAGAGGAGGAGAGAGGGGAGGAGGAGAGGATGAGAGGGTGTTCTGGATACAACTGTCCAGAGATTCAGAGTCCTGAGGAGAGAGGAGAGGAGGAGAGGATGAGAGGAGAGGAGGAGAGGAGAGGGGAGGGCAGGAGAGGAGAGGAGGAGAGAGGAGAGGATGAGAGAGGAGAGGGAGAGGGAGGGCAGGAGAGGAGAGGAGGAGAGAGGAGAGGAGAGGGGAGGGCAGGAGAGGAGAGGAGGAGAGAGGAGAGGAGAGGAGAGGGGAGGGCAGGAGAGGAGAGGAGGAGAGGGGAGGAGGAGAAGAGAGGATGAGAGGAGAGAGGATGAGAGGAGAAGAGAGGAGAGGATGAGAGAGGATAGGATGAGAGAGGAGATGATAGGAGAGAGGAGAGGATGAGAGAGGAGAGGATGAGAGAGGAGAGGATGAGAGAGAAGAGAAGAGAGGAGAGGAGAGGAGAGGATGAGAGAGGAGAGGATGAGAGAGGAGAGGATGAGAGAGAAGAGAAGAGAGGAGAAGAGAGGAGAAGAGAAGAGAGGATGAGAGAGGAGAGGATGAGAGAAGAGAAGAGAGGATAGGAGAAAGGAGAGGAGAGGATGAGAGAGGAGAGGATGAGAGAGGAGAGGATGAGAGAAGAGAGGAGAGGAGAGGAGAGAGGAGAGGAGAGGATGAGAGAGGAGAGGATGAGAGAGGAGAGGATGAGAGAGAAGAGAAGAGAGGAGAGGAGAGGAGAGGATGAGAGAGGAGAGGATGAGAGAGGAGAGGATGAGAGAGAAGAGAAGAGAGGAGAAGAGAGGAGAAGAGAAGAGAGGATGAGAGAGGAGAGGATGAGAGAAGAGAAGAGAGGATAGGAGAAAGGAGAGGAGAGGATGAGAGAGGAGAGGATGAGAGAGGAGAGGATGAGAGAAGAGAGGAGAGGAGAGGAGAGGAGGAGAGGATGAGAGGAGAGGAGAGGAGGAGAGGATGAGAGGGTGTTCTGGATACAACTGTCCAGAGATTCAGAGTCCTGAGGAGAGAGGAGAGAGGAGAGGAGGAGAGGAGAGGAGGAGAGGAGGAGAGGATGAGAGGAGAGGAGGAGAGAGGAGAGGAGGAGAGGATGAGAGGATGAGAGGAGAGGAGGAGAGGATGAGAGGGTGCTCTGGATACAACTGTCCAGAGATTCAGAGTCCTGAGGAGAGGAGGAGAGGATGAGAGGAGAGGAGGGAGGAGAGAGGAGGAGAGGATGAGAGGAGGGAGAGGAGGAGAGGATGAGAGGGTGTTCTGGATACAACTGTCCAGAGATTCAGAGTCCTGAGGAGAGAGGAGAGGAGGAGAGGATGAGAGGAGAGGAGGAGAGGAGAGGAGGAGAGGAGAGGAGGAGAGGATGAGAGGAGAGGAGGAGAGAGGAGAGGATGAGAGGAGAGAGGAGGAGAGAGGGGAGGAGGAGAGGATGAGAGGGTGTTCTGGATACAACTGTCCAGAGATTCAGAGTCCTGAGGAGAGAGGAGAGGAGGAGAGGATGAGAGGAGAGGAGGAGAGGAGAGGGAGGGCAGGAGAGGAGAGGAGGAGAGAGGGAGAGGAGGAGGAGAGAGGAGAGGAGAGGGGAGGGCAGGAGAGGAGGAGAGAGGAGAGGAGAGGGGAGGCAGGAGAGGAGAGGAGGAGAGAGGAGAGGAGAGGAGAGGGGAGGGAGGAGAGGAGAGGAGGAGAGAGGGAGGAGGAGAAGAGAGGATGAGAGGAGAGAGGATGAGAGGAGAAGAGAGAGGAGAGGATGAGAGAGGAGAGGATGAGAGAGGAGAGGATGAGAGAGAAGAGAAGAGAGGAGAGGAGAGGAGAGGATGAGAGAGGAGAGGATGAGAGAGGAGAGGATGAGAGAGAAGAGAAGAGAGGAGAAGAGAGGAGAAGAGAAGAGAGGATGAGAGAGGAGAGGATGAGAGAAGAGAAGAGAGGATAGGAGAAAGGAGAGGAGAGGATGAGAGAGGAGAGGATGAGAGAGGAGAGGATGAGAGAAGAGAGGAGAGGAGAGGAGAGAGGAGAGGAGAGGATGAGAGAGGAGAGGATGAGAGAGGAGAGGATGAGAGAGGAGAGGGTTACATACACAAAGGTTGGTTCCAACACAAGACCATAACCTTCAACAGTGTTTTCATCATTAGGTAGAAAGACTCCACATTTCCCTCTAAGACAACAGAAAGCAGAACACTAGTTCTGAGGGACAGTCAGCGAAACAGATGTTTAAAAGGACTCAGGTGGCAGAACAGGGTGCCATTGGGCTCTGGTCTAAAGTAGTGCACTATATATAGGGAAGAGGGTGTCATTGGGCTCTGGTCTAAAGTAGTGCACTATATATAGGGAAGAGGGTGTCATTGGGCTCTGGTCTAAAGTAGTGCACTATATATAGGCAATAGGGTGCCATTGGGCTCTGGTCTAAAGTAGTGCACTATATATAGGGAAGAGGGTGCCATAGGGCTCTGGTCTAAAGTAGTGCACTATATATAGGGAAGAGGGTGTCATTGGGCTCTGGTCTAAAGTAGTGCACTATGTAGGGAATAGGGTGCCATTTGAAGCACAGCCCTTGGCCCACTCTGCTCTGCTATCAGATTACTCCTCTACTTGTCCTGTCTCCCCAGGTTAACCTTAGTTCAATTAATAACCAATCAGATCCTCTCCTGAGGGAATGTGTTTCACAACAGCTTTACTGATTTAAACCAGCCAAGAGGTGGGGGGTCTCTCTCTAATGGGGGGGGTCTCTCTCTCTAATGGGGGGGTCTCTCTCTAATGGGGGGGGGTCTCTCTCTAATGGGGGGTCTCTCTAATGGGGGGGGTCTCTCTCTAATGGGGGTCTCTCTCTCTAATGGGGGGGTCTCTCTCTCTAATGGGGAGGGTCTCTCTCTCTAATGGGGGGTCTCTCTCTAATGGGGTCTCTCTCTCTAATGGGGGTCTCTCTCTAATGGGGGGGTCTCTCTAATGGGGGTCTCTCTCTCTCTAATGGGGGGGGTCTCTCTCTAATGGGGGGGTCTCTCTAATGGGGGGGGTCTCTCTCTAATGGTGGGGGTCTCTCTCTCCAATGGGGGTCTCTCTCTAATGGGGGGTCTCTCTCTAATGGGGGGTCTCTCTAATGGGGGGTCTCTCTCTCTAATGGGGGTCTCTCTCTAATGGGGGTCTCTCTCTAATGGTGGGGGGTCTCTCTCTAATGGGGGGTCTCTCTCTAATGGGGGTCTCTCTCTAATGGGGGGTCTCTCTCTAATGGTGGGGTCTCTCTCTAATGGTGGGGGGGTCTCTCTAATGGGGGGTCTCTCTCTAATGGGGGGTCTCTCTCTCTAATGGGGGGGTATCTCTCTCTAATGGGGGGTCTCTCTCTAATGGGGGGTCTCTCTAATGGGGGGTCTCTCTCTAATGGGGGGGGTCTCTCTCTAATGGGGGGGGGGGTCTCTCTAATGGGGGGGTCTCTCTCTAATGGGGGTCTCTCTCTAATGGGGGCGTCTCTCTCTAATGGGGGTCTCTCTCTAATGGGGGGGTCTCTCTAATGGGGGGTCTCTCTCTAATGGGGGGGGTCTCTCTCTAATGGGGGGTCTCTCTCTAATGGGGGGGGGTCTCTCTCTCTAATGGGGGGTCTCTCTCTAATGGGGGGGTCTCTCTAATGGGGGGGTCTCTCTAATGGGGAGGGGTCTCTCTCTAATGGGGGGTCTCTCTCTCTAATGGGGGGTCTCTCTCTAATGGGGGGTCTCTCTCTCTAATGGGGGTCTCTCTCTAATGGGGGGGGGTCTCTCTCTCTAATGGGGGGGGTCTCTCTCTAATGGGGGGTCTCTCTCTAATGGGTCTCTCTCTCTAATGGGGGTCTCTCTCTAATGGGGGGTCTCTCTCTAATGGGGAGGGGGGTCTCTCTCTAATGGGGGGGTCTCTCTCTCTAATGGGAGGGGGTCTCTCTCTATAATCTTTATTGGGAAATACATGTTAACTATGGCAAAGAAAGTGAAATAAACATTAAAAATGAACAGTAAACAAACCAAAAGAATAAAGACATTATAAATGTCATATTATATATATATATATATACACAGTGTTGTAACGATGTGCAAAAGGGATGTATTTTGTTTGTTCTTCACTGGTTGCCCTTTTCTTGTGGCAACAGGTCACATTGGGTTTGTTTTCTAATTCTTTGTGGATCTGTGTAATCTGAGGGAAATATGTCTCTCTAATATGGTCATACATTGGGCAGGAGGTTAGGAAGTGCAGCTCAGTTTCCACCTCATTTTGTGGGCAGTGAGCACATAGCCTGTCTTCTCTTGAGAGCCATGTCTGCCTACGGCGGCCTTTCTCAATAGCAAGGCTATGCTCACTGAGTCTGTACATAGTCAAAGCTTGAGTTTGGGTCAGTCACAGTGGTCAGGTATTCTGTCACGGGGTTCTCCCCCCCCCCCCCTCCCTCTCTCCGCCCTCCTCCCGGTGACAGGCAGGTGACCCCTCCCCCCCCTCTCCCTACCTCCCCCCTCCCTCTCTGAAGCGTGTGCAGTAGCAGAGCACACAGAGCAGCCAGACGGGCGCTAGGCGGTCGAGAGGAGGCAGGCCGGTGACTGTTGTGCCTAAATAAAGCCTTGGTTCCTGGAGGACAGTCTACTCTAGTAACCCAATGACAAGACCAGCTGTCTGTCTGTCTGTCTGTCTGTCTGTGTCTGTGTGTGTGTGTCTGTGTGTGTGTGTGTCTGTGTCTGTGTGTCTGTCTGTGTGTGTGTGCGTGTGTGTGTGTGTGTCTGTGTGTGCGTCTGTGTGTGTGTGTCTGTGTGTGTGTGTGTCTGTGTGTGTGTGTGTCTGTGTGTCTGTCTGTGTGTGTGTGTGTGTGTGTCTGTGTGTCTGTCTGTGTGTGTGTGTGTGTGTGTCTGTGTGTCTGTGTGTGTGTGTGTGTGTGTGTGTGTGTCTGTGTCTGTCTGTGTGCGTGTGTGCGTGTGTGTGTGTGTGTGTGTGTGTGTGTGTGTGTGTGTGTGTGTCTGTGTGTCTGTCTGTGTGTGTGTGCGTGTGTGTGTGTGTGTCTGTGTGTGCGTCTGTGTGTGTGTGTGTGTGTGTGTGTGTGTGTGCAGTGATATGTTCCCAGGCTGACTGAGTTTCAACAGGCTAGAGAACAACACTCCGCTCTGCTCGTGTCGCCTTCCTCCCAGGTGTTCCTGCACCCCTGGTTACCCCTGGTTACCCTGGTTACCCCTGGTTACCCTCTGTCACAGGAAGAGGGGGAGAACAGGGGGGGGCTCTCTTTATCTGTCTCTAATCTCACTTTGATGCTGTCTAGGGATTTCAGCACAATTTAATTAGGTTGTTATTCAGGCAGGAGATTGCTCTGCCTCCAGTGTCGGCCGTTAGAGTTCGGAGAAAGTACAGGCCCTCTGTTAACGTCTATGAAAAGGGTATAGAGAGACAGAGGGTGAGGTCATTACCGTATAGGGTATAGAGAGACAGAGGGTGAGGTCATTACCGTATAGGGTATAGAGAGACAGAGGGTGAGGGTGAGGTCATTACCGTATAGGGTTTAGAGAGGCAGAGAGTGAGGGTGAGGTCATTACCGTATAGGGTTTAGAGAGACAGAGGGTGAGGTCATTACCGTATAGGGTATAGAGAGACAGAGGGTGAGGTCATTACCATATAGGGTTTAGAGAGACAGAGGGTGAGGTCATTACCGTATAGGGTTTAGAGAGACAGAGGGTGAGGGTGAGGTCATTACCGTATAGGGTATAGAGAGACAGAGGGTGAGGTCATTACCGTATAGGGTATAGAGAGACAGAGGGTGAGGGTGAGGTCATTACCGTACAGGGTTTAGAGAGGCAGGGGGTGAGGGTGAGGTCATTACCGTATAGGGTATAGAGAGACAGAGGGTGAGGTCATTACCGTATAGGGTATAGAGAGACAGAGGGTGAGGGTGAGGTCATTACCGTATAGGGTTTAGAGAGGCAGAGAGTGAGGGTGAGGTCATTACCGTATAGGGTTTAGAGAGACAGAGGGTGAGGTCATTACCGTATAGGGTATAGAGAGACAGAGGGTGAGGTCATTACCATATAGGGTTTAGAGAGACAGAGGGTGAGGTCATTACCGTATAGGGTTTAGAGAGACAGAGGGTGAGGTCATTACCGTATAGGGTATAGAGAGACAGAGGGTGAGGTCATTACCGTATAGGGTATAGAGAGACAGAGGGTGAGGTCATTACCGTATAGAGTTCAGAGAAACAGAGGGTGAGGTCATTACCGTATAGGGTATAGAGAGACAGAGACAGAGGGTGAGGTCATTACCGTATAGGGTATAGAGAGACAGAGACAGAGGGTGAGGTCATTACCGTATAGGGTTTAGAGAGACAGAGACAGAGGGTGAGGTCATTACCGTATAGGGTTTAGAGAGACAGAGAGTGAGGTCATTACCGTATAGGGTTTAGAGAGACAGAGACAGAGGGTGAGGTCATTACCGTATAGGGTATAGAGAGACAGAGGGTGAGGTCATTACCGTATAGGGTATAGAGAGACAGAGGGTGAGGTCATTACCGTATAGAGTTCAGAGAGACAGAGGGTGAGGTCATTACCGTATAGGGTATAGAGAGACAGAGACAGAGGGTGAGGTCATTACCATATAGGGTTTAGAGAGACAGAGGGTGAGGTCATTACCGTATAGGGTTTAGAGAGACAGAGGGTGAGTTCATTACCGTATAGAGTATAGAGAGACAGAGGGTGAGGTCATTACCGTATAGGGTTTAGAGAGACAGAGGGTGAGGTCATTACCGTATAGGGTTTAGAGAGACAGAGGGTGAGGTCATTACCGTATAGGGTATAGAGAGACAGAGGGTGAGGTCATTACCGTATAGGGTATAGAGAGACAGAGGGTGAGGGTGAGGTCATTACCGTATAGGGTTTAGAGAGACAGAGGGTGAGGTCATTACCGTATAGGGTTTAGAGAGACAGAGGGTGAGGTCATTACCGTATAGGGTATAGAGAGACAGAGGGTGAGGTCATTACCGTATAGGGTTTAGAGAGACAGAGGGTGAGGTCATTACCGTATAGGGTATAGAGAGACAGAGGGTGAGGTCATTACCGTATAGGGTATAGAGAGACAGAGGGTGAGGTCATTACCGTATAGAGTTCAGAGAGACAGAGGGTGAGGTCATTACCGTATAGGGTATAGAGAGACAGAGACAGAGGGTGAGGTCATTACCGTATAGGGTATAGAGAGACAGAGACAGAGGGTGAGGTCATTACCGTATAGGGTTTAGAGAGAGAGACAGAGGGTGAGGTCATTACCGTATAGGGTTTAGAGAGACAGAGAGTGAGGTCATTACCGTATAGGGTTTAGAGAGACAGAGACAGAGGGTGAGGTCATTACCGTATAGGGTATAGAGAGACAGAGGGTGAGGTCATTACCGTATAGGGTATAGAGAGACAGAGGGTGAGGTGTCATTAGAGTTCAGAGAGACAGAGGGTGAGGTCATTACCGTATAGGGTATAGAGAGACAGAGACAGAGGGTGAGGTCATTACCATATAGGGTTTAGAGAGACAGAGGGTGAGGTCATTACCGTATAGGGTTTAGAGAGACAGAGGGTGAGTTCATTAGATAGAGAGACAGAGGGTGAGGTCATTACCGTATAGGGTTTAGAGAGACAGAGGGTGAGGTCATTACCGTATAGGGTTTAGAGAGACAGAGGGTGAGGTCATTACCGTATAGGGTATAGAGAGACAGAGGGTGAGGTCATTACCGTATAGGGTATAGAGAGACAGAGGGTGAGGGTGAGGTCATTACCGTATAGGGTTTAGAGAGGCAGAGAGTGAGGGTGAGGTCATTACCGTATAGGGTTTAGAGAGACAGAGGGTGAGGTCATTACCGTATAGGGTATAGAGAGACAGAGGGTGAGGTCATTACCATATAGGGTTTAGAGAGACAGAGGGTGAGGTCATTACCGTATAGGGTTTAGAGAGACAGAGGGTGAGGTCATTACCGTATAGGGTATAGAGAGACAGAGGGTGAGGTCATTACCGTATAGGGTATAGAGAGACAGAGGGTGAGGTCATTACCGTATAGAGTTCAGAGAAACAGAGGGTGAGGTCATTACCGTATAGGGTATAGAGAGACAGAGACAGAGGGTGAGGTCATTACCGTATAGGGTATAGAGAGACAGAGACAGAGGGTGAGGTCATTACCGTATAGGGTTTAGAGAGACAGAGACAGAGGGTGAGGTCATTACCGTATAGGGTTTAGAGAGACAGAGAGTGAGGTCATTACCGTATAGGGTTTAGAGAGACAGAGACAGAGGGTGAGGTCATTACCGTATAGGGTATAGAGAGACAGAGGGTGAGGTCATTACCGTATAGAGTTCAGAGAGACAGAGGGTGAGGTCATTACCGTATAGGGTATAGAGAGACAGAGACAGAGGGTGAGGTCATTACCATATAGGGTTTAGAGAGATAAAGGGTCAGGTCATTACCGTATAGGGTTTAGAGAGACAGAGGGTGAGTTCATTACCGTATAGAGTATAGAGAGACAGAGGGTGAGGTCATTACCGTATAGGGTTTAGAGAGACAGAGGGTGAGGTCATTACCGTATAGGGTTTAGAGAGACAGAGGGTGAGGTCATTACCTGTCATAGGGTTTGGAATAGACAGAGGGTGAGGTCATTACCGTATAGGGTTTAGAGAGACAGAGGGTGAGGTAAACCGTATAGGGTTTAGAGAGACAGAGGGTGAGGTCATTACCGTATAGGGTTTAGAGAGACAGAGGGTGAGGTCATTACCGTATAGGGTATAGAGAGACAGAGGGTGAGGTCATCACCGTATAGGGTTTAGAGAGACAGAGGGTGAGGTCATTACCGTATAGAGTATAGAGAGACAGAGGGTGAGGTCATAAACCTGTATAGGGTAAAGAGACAGAGGGTGAGGTCATTACCGTATAGGGTATAGAGAGACAGAGGGTGAGGTCATTACCGTATAGGGTTTAGAGAGACAGAGGGTGAGGTCATTACCGTATAGAGTTCAGAGAGGCAGAGGGTGAGGTCATTACCGTATAGAGTTCAGAGAGGCAGAGGGTGAGGTCATTACCGTATAGAGTTCAGAGAGGCAGAGGGTGAGGTCATCACCGTATAGGGTATAGAGAGACAGAGGGTGAGGTCATAAACCTGTATAGGGTTTGAGAGACAGAACCTGTCATTACCATATAGGGTATAGAGAGACAGAGGGTGAGGTCATTACCGTATAGGGTTTAGAGAGACAGAGGGTGAGGTCATTACCATATAGGGTATAGAGAGACAGAGGGTGAGGTCATTACCGTATAGGGTATAGAGAGACAGAGGGTGAGGTCATTACCGTATAGGGTTTAGAGAGGCAGGGGGTGAGGGTGAGGTCATTACCGTATAGGGTATAGAGAGACAGAGGGTGAGGTCATTACCGTATAGGGTTTATGTTGGAATAAACCTGTCATGTTGGAATAAACCTGTTATGTTGGAATAAACCTGTTATGGTGGAATAAACCTGTCATGGTGGAATAAACCTGTCATGTCATGGTGGAATAAACCTGTCATGTTGGAATAAACCTGTCATGTTGGAATAAACCTGTCATGTCATGTTGGAATAAACCTGTCATGTTGGAATAAACCTGTCATGTTGGAATAAACCTGTCATGTCATGTTGGAATAAACCTGTCATGTTGGAATAAACCTGTCATGTTGGAATAAACCTGTCATGTCATGGTGGAATAAACCTGTCATGGAATAAACCTGTTATGTTGGAATAAACCTGTCATGGTGGAATAAACCTGTCATGGAATAAACCTGTTATGTTGGAATAAACCTGTCATGGTGGAATAAACCTGTCATGGTGGAATAAGCCTGTCATGTCATGGTGGAATAAACCTGTCATGGTGGAATAAACCTGTCATGGTGGAATAAACCTGTCATGGAATAAACCTGTCATGGAATAAACCTGTCATGTTGGAATAAACCTGTCATGTCATGTTGGAATAAACCTGTCATGAATAAGCCTGTCATGTTGGAATAAACCTGTCATGTTGGCATAAACCTGTCATGTTGGAATAAACCTGTCATGTCATGTTGGAATAAACCTGTCATGTTGGAATAACCCTGTCATGTTGGAATAAACCTGTCATGTCATGTTGGAATAAACCTGTCATGAATAAGCCTGTAATGTTGGAATAAACCTGTTATGGTGGAATAAACCTGTCATGTTGGAATAAACCTGTCATGTTGGAATAAACCTGTCATGTTGGAATAAACCTGTCTGGAATAAACCTGTCATGTTGGAATAAACCTGTCATGTCATGTTGGAATAAACCTGTCATGTTGGAATAAACCTGTCATGTTGGAATAAACCTGTTAAGTCATGTTGGAATAAACCTGTCATGTTGGAATAAACCTGTCATGTTGGAATAAACCTGTCATGTTGGAATAAACCTGTTATGGTGGAATAAACCTGTCATGTTGGAATAAACCTGTCATGTTGGAATAAACCTGTCATGTCATATTGGAATAAACCTGTCATATTGGAATAAACCTGTCATGTTGGAATAAACCTGTCATGTTGGAATAAACCTGTCATGGAATAAACCTGTTATGGAATAAACCTGTCATGTTGGAATAAACCTGTCATGTTGGAATAAACCTGTTATGTTGGAATAAACCTGTCATGTTATGAATAAACCTGTTATGGTGGAATAAACCTGTCATGTTGGAATAAACCTGTCATGTTGGAATAAACCTGTCATGTTGGAATAAACCTGTCATGGTGGAATAAACCTGTCATGGAATAAACCTGTTATGGAATAAACCTGTCATGTTGGAATAAACCTGTCATGTTGGAATAAACCTGTTATGTTGGAATAAACCTGTCATGTTGGAATAAACCTGTCAAATTGGAATAAACCTGTTATGTTGGAATAAGCCTGTCATGTTGGAATAAACCTGTCATGTTGGAATAAACCTGTCATGTTGGAATAAACCTGTTATGTTGGAATAAGCCTGTCATGTTGGAATAAACCTGTCATGGTGGAATAAACCTGTCATGTCATATTGGAATAAACCTGTCATGTTGGAATAAACCTGTCATATTGGAATAAACCTGTCATGTTGGAATAAACCTGTCATATTGGAATAAACCTGTCATATTGGAATAAACCTGTCCATATTGGAATAAACCTGTCATGTTGGAATAAACCTGTCATGTTGGAATAAACATGTCATGTTGTAATAAACCTGTCATGGAATAAACCTGTTATGATGGAATAAACCTGTCATGTCATATTGGAATAAACCTGTCATATTGGAATAAACCTGTCATGTTGGAATAAACCTGTCATGTTGGAATAAACCTGTCATGTTGGAATAAACCTGTCATGTTGGAATAAACCTGTCATGTCATGTTGGAATAAACCTGTCATGTCATATTGGAATAAACCTGTCATGTCATGTTGGAATAAACCTGTCATGTTGGAATAAACCTGTCATGTTGGAATAAACCTGTCATGTTGGAATAAACCTGTCATGTCATGTTGGAATAAACCTGTCATGTCATGTTGGAATAAACCTGTCATGTCATATTGGAATAAACCTGTCATGTCATGTTGGAATAAACCTGTTATGGTGGAATAAACCTGTCATGTTGGAATAAACCTGTCATGTTGGAATAAACCTGTCATGTCATGTTGGAATAAACCTGTCATATTGGAATAAACCTGTCATGTCATGTTGGAATAAACCTGTCATGTTGGAATAAACCTGTCATGTCATGTTGGAATAAACCTGTCATGTCATATTGGAATAAACCTGTCATGTTGGAATAAACCTGTCATGTTGGAATAAACCTGTCATGTTGGAATAAACCTGTCATGTCATGTTGGAATAAACCTGTCATGTTGGAATAAACCTGTCATGTCATGTTGGAATAAACCTGTCATGTTGGAATAAACCTGTCATGTTGGCATAAACCTGTCATGTTGGAATAAACCTGTCATGTCATGTTGGAATAAACCTGTCATGTTGGAATAAACCTGTCATGTTGGAATAAACCTGTCATGTTGGAATAAGCCTGTTATGTCATATTGGAATAAACCTGTCATATTGGAATAAACATGTCATGTTGGAATAAACCTGTCATGTCATGTTGGAATAAGCCTGTCATGTCATATTGGAATAAACCTGTCATATTGGAATAAACCTGTCATGTTGGCATAAACCTGTCATGTTGGAATAAACCTGTCATGTTGGAATAAACCAGTCATGTTGGAATAAACCTGTCATGTTGGAATAAACCTGTCATGTTGGAATAAACCTGTCATGTTGGAATAAACCTGTCATGTCATATTGGAATAAACCTGTCATGTCATATTGGAATAAACCTGTCATGTTGGAATAAACCTGTCATGTTGGCATAAACCTGTCATGTTGGAATAAACCTGTCATGTCATGTTGGAATAAACCTGTCATGTTGGAATAGCCCTGTCATGTTGGAATAAACCTGTCATGTTGGAATAAACCTGTTATGATGGAATAAACCTGTCATGTTGGAATAAACCTGTCATGTCATGTTGGAATAAACCAGTCATGTTGGAATAAACTTGTCATGTTGGAATAAACCTGTCATGTTGGAATAAACCTGTCATGTTGGAATAACCCTGTCATGTTGGAATAAACCTGTCATGTTGGAATAAACCTGTTATGATGGAATAAACCTGTCATGTTGGCATAAACCTGTCATGTTGGAATAAACCTGTCATGTCATGTTGGAATAAACCAGTCATGTTGGAATAAACCTGTCATGTTGGAATAAACCTGTTATGATGGAATAAACCTGTCATGTTGGCATAAACCTGTCATGTTGGAATAAACCTGTCATGTCATGTTGGAATAAACCAGTCATGTTGGAATAAACCTGTCATGTTGGAATAAACCAGTCATGTTGGAATAAACATGTCATGTTGGAATAAACCTGTCATGTTGGAATAAACCTGTTATGGTGGAATAAACCAGTCATGTTGGAATAAACCTGTCATGTTGGAATAAAGCTGTCATGTTGGAATAAACCTGTCATGTTGGAATAACCCTGTCATGTTGGAATAAACCTGTCATGTTGGAATAAACCTGTTATGTTGGAATAAACCTGTCATGTTGGAATAAACCTGTTATGATGGAATAAACCTGTCATGTTGGCATAAACCTGTCATGTTGGAATAAACCTGTCATGTCATGTTGGAATAAACCAGTCATGTTGGAATAAACCTGTCATGTTGGAATAAACCAGTCATGTTGGAATAAACCAGTCATGTTGGAATAAACCAGTCATGTTGGAATAAACATGTCATGTTGGAATAAACCTGTCATGTTGGAATAAACCTGTTATGGTGGAATAAACCAGTCATGTTGGAATAAACCTGTCATGTTGGAATAAACCTGTCATGTCGGAATAAACTTGTCATGTCGGAATAAACCTGTCATGTCATGTTGGAATAAACCTGTCATGTTGGAATAAACCTGTCATGTTGGAATAAACCTGTTATGTTGGAATAAACCTGTTATGTTGGAATAAACCTGTTATGTTGGAATAAACCTGTCATGTTGGAATAAACCTGTCATGTCATGTTGGAATAAACCTGTCATGTTGGAATAAACCTGTCATGTTGGAATAAACCTGTCATGTTGGAATAATCTCGTCAAGAAATAGGAAACATAGATTTAGGTTAGCATGCATTTCTTAATTTAAGGACCTTTGGTAAGGACTCATCCTTTAGTCAACCATTTAAGGACTCATCCTTTAGTCAACCATTTAAGGACCTTTGGTAAGGCCTCATCCTTTAGTCAACCATTTAAGGACCTTTGGTAAGGACTCATCCTTTAGTCAACCATTTAAGGACTCATCCTTTAGTCAACCATTTAAGGACCTTTGGTAAGGACTCATCCTTTAGTCAACCATTTAAGGACCTTTGGGAAGGACTCATCCTTTAGTCAACCATTTAAGGACCTTTGGTAAGGACTCATCCTTTAGTCAAACATTTAAGGACCATTGGTAAGGACTCATCCTTTAGTCAACCATTTACGGACCTTTGGTAAGGACTCATCCTTTAGTCAACCATTTAAGGACCTTTGGTAAGGACTCATCCTTTAGTCAACCATTTAAGGACCTTTGGTAAGGACTCATCCTTTAGTCAACCATTTAAGGACCTTTGGTAAGGACTCATCCTTTAGTCAACCATTTAAGGACCTTTGGTAAGGACTCATCCTTTAGTCAACCATTTAAGGACCTTTGGTAAGGACTCATCCTTTAGTCAAACATTTAAGGACCATTGGTAAGGACTCATCCTTTAGTCAACCATTTAAGGACCTTTGGTAAGGACTCATCCTTTAGTCAACCATTTAAGGACCTTTGGTAAGGACTCATCCTTTAGTCAACCATTTAAGGACCTTTGGTAAGGACTCATCCTTTAGTCAACCATTTAAGGACCTTTGGTAAGGACTCATCCTTTAGTCAACCATTTAAGGACCTTTGGTAAGGACTCATCCTTTAGTCAACCACTTAAGGACCTTTGGTAAGGACTCATCCTTTAGTCAACCATTTAAGGACCTTTGGTAAGGACTCATCCTTTAGTCAACCATTTAAGGACTCATCCTTTAGTCAACCATTTAAGGACCTTTGGTAAGGACTCATCCTTTAGTCAACCATTTAAGGACCTTTGGTAAGGACTCATCCTTTAGTCAACCATTTAAGGACCATTGGTAAGGACTCATCCTTTAGTCAACCATTTAAGGACTCATCCTTTAGTCAACCATTTAAGGACCTTTGGTAAGGACTCATCCTTTAGTCAACCATTTAAGGACCATTGGTAAGGACTCATCCTTTAGTCAACCATTTAAGGACCTTTGGTAAGGACTCATCCTTTAGTCAACCATTTAAGGACCTTTGGTAAGGACTCATCCTTTAGTCAACCATTTAAGGACCATTGGTAAGGACTCATCCTTTAGTCAACCATTTAAGGACTCATCCTTTAGTCAACCATTTAAGGACCTTTGGTAAGGACTCATCCTTTAGTCAACCATTTAAGGACCTTTGGTAAGGACTCATCCTTTAGTCACCCATTTAAGGACCTTTGGTAAGGACTCATCCTTTAGTCAACCATTTAAGGACCTTTGGTAAGGACTCATCCTTTAGTCAACCATTTAAGGACTCATCCTTTGGTCAACCATTTAAGGACTCATCCTTTAGTCAACCATTTAAGGACCTTTGGTAAGGACTCATCCTTTGGTCAACCATTTAAGGACTCATCCTTTAGTCAATCATTTAAGGACCTTTGGCAGCGGCGTCTCCACTGTCCCATCAGCTGGTTAACTGACAGACCGTTTGAGATGTTAGGATGGACAGCTAATGATGACTTCATTCATTATTCAACAGGGTCTTTGGTCTGGTCTGGGTGGACTAAAACACCCTGTCCCCTGGGGAGCTCTCTATCTCTCTGTCTCTCTCCATGTCCTCTGGGTGTCATTAACTCAGGTGGATGGAGGCTTTGTAGGCACAACAACCCACCATGGGATGATAGGAGAGGGGTGTGTGTGTGTGTGTGTAGAGAAAAAAGGGGCCTAGACAGCTACCCTGGGGAATTCCTGATTCTACATGGATTATGTTGGATAGGCTTCCATTAAAGAACACCCTCTGTGTTCTGTTAGACAGGTAACTCTTTATCCACATTATAGCAGGGGGTGTAAAGCCATAACACCCTCTGTGTTCTGTTAGACAAGTAACTATTTATCCACATTATAGCAGGGGGTGTAAAGCCATAACACCCTCTGTGTTCTGTTAGACAGGTAACAATTTATCCACATTATAGCAGGGGGTGTAAAGCCATAACACCCTCTGTGTTCTGTTAGACAGGTAACTCTTTATCCACATTATAGCAGGGGGTGTAAAGCCATAACACCCTCTGTGTTCTGTTAGACAGGTAACTCTTTATCCACATTATAGCAGGGGGTGTAAAGCCATAACACCCTCTGTGTTCTGTTAGACAGGTAACTCTTTATCCACATTATAGCAGGGGGTGTAAAGCCATAACACCCTCTGTGTTCTGTTAGACAGGTAACTCTTTATCCACATTATAGCAGGGGGTGTAAAGCCATAACACCCTCTGTGTTCTGTTAGACAGGTAACTCTTTATCCACATTATAGCAGGGGTGTAAAGCCATAACACCCTCTGTGTTCTGTTAGACAGGTAACTCTTTATCCACATTATAGCAGGGGTGTAAAGCCATAACACCTCTGTGTTCTGTTAGACAGGTAACTCTTTATCCACATTATAGCAGGGGTGTAAAGCCATAACACCCTCTGTGTTCTGTTAGACAGGTAACTCTTTATCCACATTATAGCAGGGGGTGTAAAGCCATAACACCCTCTGTGTTCTGTTAGACAGGTAACTCTTTATCCACATTATAGCAGGGGGTGTAAAGCCATAACACCCTCTGTGTTCTGTTAGACAGGTAACTCTTTATCCACATTATAGCAGGGGGTGTAAAGCCATAACACCCTCTGTGTTCTGTTAGACAGGTAACTCTTTATCCACATTATAGCAGGGGGTGTAAAGCCATAACACATATGTTTTTCCAGCAGCAGACTATGATCCATAATGTCAAAAGATGCACTAAAATGTCTAACAAAACAACCCCACAATCTATTTATCATCAACTTCTCTCAACCAATCATTATGTAGCCTTAAGCTAAAGCCATCACAGTTCACACACACTAATGGGAGAACAGAACACACTCTCTCAGTGATGGGTCTGATGGGAGAGGAGAACACACTCTCTCAGTGATGGGTCTAATGGGAGAACACACTCTCTCAGTGATGGGTCTAATGGGAGAACAGAACATACTCTCTCAGTAATGGGTCTAATGGGAGAACAGAACACACTCTCTCAATGATGGGTTTAATGGGAGAACAGAACATACTCTCTCAGTGATGGGTCTAATGGGAGAACATACTCTCTCAGTGATGGGTCTAATGGGAGAGGAGAACATACTCTCTCAGTGATGGGTCTGATGGGAGAACAGAACACACTCTCTCAGTGATGGGTCTGATGGGAGAGGAGAACACACTCTCTCAGTGATGGGTCTAATGGGAGAACACACTCTCTCAGTGATGGGTCTAATGGGAGGAGAACAGAACACACTCTCTCAGTGATGGGTCTAATGGGAGAACAGAACACACTCTCTCAGTGATGGGTCTAATGGGAGAACACACTCTCTCAGTGATGGGTCTAATGGGAGAACACACTCTCTCAGTGATGGGTCTGATGGGAGAGGAGAACACACTCTCTCAGTGATGGGTCTAATGGGAGAGGAGAACACACTCTCTCAGTGATGGGTCTAATGGGAGAACAGAACATACTCTCTCAGTGATGGGTCTAATGGGAGAACACACTCTCTCAGTGATGGGTCTAATGGGAGAACAGAACATACTCTCTCAGTGATGGGTCTAATGGGAGAACACACTCTCTCAGTGATGGATCTAATGGGAGAACATACTCTCTCAGTGATGGGTCTAATGGGAGAACACACTCTCTCAGTGATGGGTTTAATGGGAGAACAGAACATACTCTCTCAGTGATGGGTCTGATGGGAGAACAGAACACACTCTCTCAGTGATGGGTCTGATGGGAGAGGAGAACACACTCTCTCAGTGATGGGTCTAATGGGAGAACACACTCTCTCAGTGATGGGTCTAATGGGAGAACAGAACACACTCTCTCAGTGATGGGTCTAATGGGAGAACACACTCTCTCAGTGATGGGTCTAATGGGAGAACACACTCTCTCAGTGATGGGTCTGATGGGAGAGGAGAACACACTCTCTCAGTGATGGGTCTAATGGGAGAGGAGAACACACTCTCTCAGTGATGGGTCTAATGGGAGAGGAGAACACACTCTCTCAGTGATGGGTCTAATGGGAGAACAGAACACACTCTCTCAGTGATGGGTCTAATGGGAGAACAGAACATACTCTCTCAGTGATGGGTCTAATGGGAGAACACACTCTCTCAGTGATGGGTCTAATGGGAGAACAGAACACTCTCTCAGTGATGGGTCTAATGGGAGAACACACTCTCTCAGTGATGGGTCTAATGGGAGAACATACTCTCTCAGTGATGGGTCTAATGGGAGAACACACTCTCTCAGTGATGGGTCTAATGGGAGAACAGAACATACTCTCTCAGTGATGGGTCTAATGGGAGAACAGAACACACTCCCTCAGTGATGGGTCTAATGGGAGAACATACTCTCTCAGTGATGGGTCTAATGGGAGAACACACTCTCTCAGTGATGGGTCTAATGGGAGAACACACTCTCTCAGTGATGGGTCTAATGGGAGAGGAGAACACA